>NC_092336.1:559093750-559404062 GCF_046630445.1 Rutidosis leptorrhynchoides | reverse complement strand
TTGTACAAAAGAATTTTATTACAGTCTTTATGGAAATATATATGTGTATATTTCTTCAGATGTACTATTGATTTAATGAGTTAATATTAAATTAAACTCATTTGATTTATGGTTAAGGCGGGGATAGATAATTTCTAAACTTTAGAAATTACATAATCGCCGTAGAATGTTTCCCCAATGAAGTTATGAATCAATACTTCATCGTTGTGGTATTCCTTGGTATCTACATGGCGTATGACGTCGATGCTCGTGGGACAGATTATGAAGTTGAGGTTTGCAATGCGGTTGTTGTTGGTGGTGGTAATAGTACTGTTGATGTTGTTGATGGTGGTACTGGTTATGCTGTTGGTGCTGCTGCTGGTGTTTGTAACCTTTGCACCATATTCTTCAAAGCCACTACCCGAGCGCGAAGCTCGTTGACTTCTTCTATTACACCGGGGTAATTGTCGGTTCGGACTAGCAGATAAATAAGATCTAGAATTTGGTGTAGTATACAATCATGACGAGATACTCTGGAAATGAGAGAGAAAATGGTGTTTCAGACAGGTTCGCCGGTAAGTGCTTCAGGTTCATTGCCAAGAGGGCAATGTGGTGGATGAAAGGGATCGCCTTCTTCTTGTCTCCAATGGTTAAGTAGATTACGAACCCATCCTCAATTCATCTAGAATAGATGATGGCTAATTGGTTGATTCATTCCGGTCACGCTGCTTTCGGAGCTCATGTGGAAATCCATATCGGCATAGCTGTCGGAATCCGAGGAACTCGAACTGGTTGAGGGATCCATCTTGTATGATCAGGGAAAGAATTTTTTGGTATGAAATAGATTGTAGAATTTAGATTTGGTATTCTTCAATACATAATTTACTTATGTATATATAATACCAAAATCCCATAAATTACGGAGGAATCTTTGAAAGATGTCAGTCAAAGTTCACAGTAATAGATATGCTAAGATAAGAATTCGTCTATACACTATTATGCAATAAATGTAGGAAAACGAGTCTAGACTTAAGAATGATAAGCAGGTAATTTCCTAAGGATGGTAAGTAGATGATTTCCGACTAAAAATGATAAGCAAAAATTTTGACATGCAGACACGGTCGAAGTCCAGACTCACTAATGCATCTTAACAACTATCAGTTAGACACACTAATACAAGACCTGGTTCGCTAAGACCACCGCTCTGATACCAACTGAAAGTTGGGGACGCATCCCACTCAGTGCCTTCTCAGCTAACCGCCTGCGACCACTGAGCGTACCTCAGACACTGATTTTACGGCCCGCCTCTCGGCAGTACAGCCAACCCTAATAGGGACCGCGAGGAGTAAGAGCCAATGCTTCGTCACAGGTAACAATGTGAGAACCCCCTCTACGATTAACCCGCTAATAAACGGCATTAAACCAGCTCTGATACCAACTGAAAGGACCCGTTCATATACATTATAAACGATTCACAATAGTTGATTACATCGCGAGGTATTTGACCTCTATATGATACGTTTTACAAACATTGCATTCATTTTTAAAAGACAAACTTTCTTTACATCAAAAATTGACGGCATGCATACCATTTCATATTATATCCAATTATAATTGACTTAATATTAATCTTGATGAACTCAACGACTCGAATGCAACGTCTTTCAAAGTATGTCTTGAATGACTCCAAGTAATATCCTTAAAATGAGCTAATGCACAGCGGAAGATTTCTTTAATACCTGAGAATAAACATGCTTTAAAGTGTCAACCAAAAGGTTGGTGAGTTCATTAGTTTATCATAATCCATCATTTCCGTAATAGTAATAGACCACAAGATTTCAGTTTCTATAAATATCCGTACACTTGCAAGTGTATAAAAGTATTCTATAAGTTGTAGGCACCCGGTAACAAGCCTTAACGTTCATGTTTTACCCTCTGAAGTACACCAGATCAGGTGTGTTTAAAGTAACCTCAAAGTACTAAAGCATCCCATAGTCAGGATGGGGTTTGTCAGACCCAATAGATCTATCTTTAGGATTCGCGCCTACCGTACATAGACAAGTAGTTTAATGTTACCAAGCTAAGGGTATATTTCTGGTTTAAACCCACATAGAATTAGTTTTAGTACTTGTGCCTATTTCGTAAAACATTTATAAATCAGCGCATGTATTCTCAGCCCAAAAATATATATAAAAAGGGAGCAAATGAAACTCACAATACTGTATTTCGTAGCAATTATGTATATGACGGCACTGAACAAGTGCAGGGTTTGTCTCAGATTCACGAACCTATATTAAGTATATATATTTAAATGTTGGTCAATATCTGTCTAACAATTTTGGTCAAGTCGTAGTGTATCACAATCCTAATGCTCGAGACCGACATGCAAAAGTCAACAAAAGTCAACTTGACCCAAAATGACTTTCAAAATCTATACATGTTTATTATATAACTTATATATAGTAGTTTTATATATTTAAATATATTTATCAGATCTTATTATACTAAATAATACAAGTCATTTATTAATAAATAAAAATTTATATTAAAATTCATATATGATAAAAATATACTTTTATATATCTCAAGTAATAAAATTTATAAAATTCACTTAATAGCATAAAAATATAGTGGTATGTATTATTAATGTAATTACATTACGTGTGGTAAAAATATCTTTGTACGCATATTTATTTGATAAAATAATATTGATAATAATAATAATGATAAAAATAATAAAATGATAGTTTCAATAAAAATATTAATTTTTAGTAATAAAGATAATTTTAGTAATAACATCAATTGATAACAGTTATAATAATCGTTTTAATAATAATATTAAAATTAATGATAATTCAGTTGACCATATCTTTTAATCCGTTCATCGAAACCACACGATTTCTAAATGAAAAGTTATTAATTTTTTTTCTTCAGCTTTTCAACGACATGCATATCATATAACTTATCTCAGTAGCATATGTATCAAATTCGTGATTTATCATAAACTATTTAACGATGAAACTAAGCATACAAACATGCATAATCATATATACTCGAGCACTAGTCAGGGATACATTATTAATATATAAAAGATAAGATATGAATGCTCACGTATCAATATTGTGATTCAATATTGCAGGAAAATACGTAGACGCAAAGAAAATGATAAACGTTAGGTTGACCTCACGAGAAATACCCTCGATCAATACCCATAACCTTCATAGCTATAACCCATAATTTCCTTAGCTATATCCAATTTGAAAACTTATTTTGAAATCGTCTGAATATAACTCCGTCGTAGTATTTTATGTATACTAATAATATCTTGAAATAGTACTAAGTAATATATATATATATATATATATATATATATATATATATATATATATATATATATATATATATATATATATATATATATATATATATATATATATATATATATATATATGTAATTCGATTGAGAGAGTTTAGAGAAATATATTTTCAAGTTTCTATAAAATAATGAAACTTATTGAATTCTATTTATAATAGATTTTTGAATTATTAAAGTGAATTATTAAAGTGAATTATTAAAGTATGAATTATTAAAGTGAATTATTAAAGTATGAATTATTAAAGTGAATTATTAAAGTATGAATTATTAAAGTGAATTATTAAAGTATGAATTATTAAAGTGAATTATTAAAGTATGAATTATTAAAGTTAAAGTAAAGTAAAAGTAAAGTAAAGGTAAAGTTAAAGTATAGTAAAAGTATAAAACTATGTACGTATAATACGCGTATAAAAATATATAATATTAATTTAAATCGTTATATATATTTAATAAAATAAAATATAAATATCGTTATCTTTATCATACTGGTTAAGTAATGAGTTGTCAAAAAGAATAGATTTCTTAAATCACAGTGAACCTCATAACATAGGCCCGTAATCATATCATAATGTATCTGATAATTCAATCATTTGATATTATCTCTTAATTCTGTCGATAAATATATCGAAACAAATATGTTCATGTAAAGTATCATATATCTAATACTTTGTTAATGTTTTCAGTTAATATTACATATTATATATACATATCCATATACACATAATTGTTCGTGAATCGTCGAACACGGTCAAATGGTAATTGATTACATGAATGTAGTTCCAAACTTTTTAAGATTCAACATTACAAATTCTGCTTATCGTGTCGGAAACATATAAAGGTTAAGTTTAAATTTGGTCGGAAATTTCCGGGTCGTCACACTTTGGATGGGGTTTGTTAGGCCCAATAGATCTATCTTTAGGATTCGCGTCAATTAGGGTGTCTGTTCCCTAATTCTTAGATTACCAGACTTAATAAAAAGGGGCATATTCGATTTCGATAATTCAACCATAAAATGTAGTTTCACGTACTTGTGTCTATTTTGTAAATCATTTATAAAACCTGCATGTATTCTCATCCCAAAAATATTAGATTTTAAAAGTGGGACTATAACTCACTTTCACAGATTTTTTACTTCGTCGGGAAGTAAGACTTGGCCACTGTTGATTCACGAACCTATAACAATATATACATATATATTAAAGTATGTTCAAAATATATTTACAACACTTTTAATATATTTTGATGTTTTAAGTTTATTAAGTCAGCTGTCCTCGTTAGTAACCTACAACTAGTTGTCCACAGTTAGATGTACAGAAATAAATCGATAAATATTATCTTGAATCAATCCACGACCCAGTGTATACGTATCTCAGTATTGATCACAACTCAAACTATATATATTTTGGAATCAACCTCAACCCTGTATAGCTAACTCCAACATTCACATATAGAGTGTCTATGGTTGTTCCGAAATATATATAGATGTGTCGACATGATAGGTCGAAACATTGTATACGTGTCTATGGTATCTCAAGATTACATAATATACATTGATTAAGTTATGGTTGGAATAGATTTGTTACCAATTTTCACGTAGCTAAAATGAGAAAAATTATCCAATCTTGTTTTACCCATAACTTCTTCATTTTAAATCCGTTTTGAGTGAATCAAATTGCTATGGTTTCATATTGAACTCTATTTTATGAATCTAAACAGAAAAAGTATAGGTTTATAGTCGGAAAAATAAGTTACAAGTCGTTTTTGTAAAGGTAGTCATTTCAGTCGAAAGAACGACGTCTAGATGACCATTTTAGAAAACATACTTCCACTTTGAGTTTAACCATAATTTTTGGATATAGTTTCATGTTCATAATAAAAATCATTTTCTCAGAATAACAACTTTTAAATCAAAGTTTATCATAGTTTTTAATTAACTAACCCAAAACAGCCCTCGGTGTTACTACGACGGCGTAAATCCGGTTTTACGGTGTTTTTCGTGTTTCCAGGTTTTAAATCATTAAGTTAGCATATCATATAGATATAGAAAATGTGTTTAGTTAATTTTAAAAGTCAAGTTAGAAGGATTAACTTTTGTTTGCGAACAAGTTTAGAATTAACTAAACTATGTTCTAGTGATTACGAGTTTAAACCTTCGAATAAGATAGTTTTATATATATGAATCGAATGATGTTATGAACATCATTACTACCTAAAGTTTAGTAGGTAAACCTACTGAAAGTGACAAGAAATGATCTAGCTTCAAAGGATCTTGGATGGCTTGAGAGTTCTTGAAGTAGGATCATGACACAAAAAAAGTTCAAGTAAGATTTTTACTCGAATTAAGATAGTTTATAGTTATAGAAATTGAATCAAAGTTTGAATATGAATATTACCTTGAATAAGAAAGATAACCTACTGTATATAACAAAGGTTTCTTGATCTTAAATGATTACTTGGAATGGATTAGAAAGCTTGGAAGTAAATTAGTAAACTTGAAGGGATTTTTGAAGTGTTCTTGAAGTGTTCTTCCTATGATGATTATAGCTTGATTCTTGAAGTGATTTTTGATGAAGATGATGATTAACTATTGGAATAATACGTTCATAATAGTGTGTGTGTGTTGAGAGAGAATTAGAAAGAGAATTGGAAGTGAAATGGAGTGAATGATGAGTGGTAATTGGTGAGTGGTGAGTGGGGTTAAAAGGAGTTCTAGTTAGTTGACTAGCTCATGGTAGAAGTTAAAATTGATTAGTCATACATGACATAATCAAGAGTGGAATCCCATGCTAGTTCCTATTGGTATATACCCATAGTAAGTACGTTTTGAAGCTGTGTATAATACGGGTAAGAATACGACTAGAATTCTTGATGAAAGAAAAGAATGGGAAAGTAACTGTAACCATTTTCGTTAAGTATGAGTGTTTTGATATATGTCTTGAAGTCTTCCAAAAGTATTTTCATACATCTAAATACACTACGTGTATATACATTTTAACTGAGTCGTTAACTCATCGTTAGTCGTTACATGTAAGTGTTGTTTTGAAACCTTTAAGTTAACGATCTCAATTAATGTTGTTAACCCATTATTTATTATATCTAATGAGATGTTAAATTATTATATTATCATGATATTATGATATATTAATATATCTTAATATGATATATATACAGTTAAATGACGTTACAACGATAATCATTACATATATGTCTCGTTTCGAAATCATTAAGTTAGTAGTCTTATTTTTACATATGTATTTCATTATTAATACACTTAATAATATATTTACTTATCATTTAACATAATTAACCAAGTGTATCAATATCTTAATATGATTCATATGTACCTAGTAAGACGTTGTTATAACGATAATCGTTATATATATCGTTTTCGAGTTTCTTAAATTAATAGTCTCATTTTTATGTATATAACTCATTGTTAAAATACCTAATGAGATACATACTTATAATAAAATCATGTTAACTATATATATAACCATATATATGTCATCGTATAGTTTTTACAAGTTTTAACGTTCGTGAATCACCGGTCAACTTGGGTGGTCAATTGTCTATATGAAACATATTTCAATTAATCAAGTCTTAACAAGTTTGATTGCTTAACATGTTGGAAACATTTAATCATGTAAATATCAATCTCAATTAATATATATAAACATGGAAAAGTTCGGGTCACTACACTACCTACCCGTTAAATAAATTTCGTCCCGAAATTTTAAGCTGTTGAAGGTGTTGACGAATCTTCTGGAAATAGATGCGAGTATTTCTTCTTCATCTGATCTTCACGCTCCCAGGTGAACTTGGGTCCTCTACGAGCATTCCATCGAACCTTAACAATTGGTATCTTGTTTTGCTTAAGTCTTTTAACCTCACGATCCATTATTTCGACGGGTTCTTCGATGAATTGGAGTTTTTCGTTAATTTGGATTTCATCTTACGGAATAGTGAGATCTTCTTTAGCAAAACATTTCTTCAAATTCGAGACGTGGAAAGTGTTATGTACAGCCGCGAGTTGTTGAGGTAACTCAAGTCGGTAAGCTACTGGTCCGACACGATCAATAATCTTGAATGGTCCAATATACCTTGGATTTAATTTCCCTCGTTTACCAAATCGAACAACGCCTTTCCAAGGTGCAACTTTAAGCATGACCATCTCTCCAATTTCAAATTCTATATCTTTTCTTTTAATGTCAGCGTAGTTCTTTTGTCGACTTTGGGCGGTTTTCAACCGTTGTTGAATTTGGATGATCTTCTCGGTAGTTTCTTGTATAATCTCCGGACCCAAAATCTGTCTATCCCCCACTTCACTCTAACAAATCGGAGACCTGCACTTTCTACCATAAAGTGCTTCAAACGGCGCCATCTCAATGCTTGAATGGTAGCTGTTGTTATAGGAAAATTCTGCTAACGGTAGATGTCGATCCCAACTGTTTCCGAAATCAATAACACATGTGAAATGTCCCGTTCTTATTAATTAAAAACGTTCCATATTAATTGATTTCGTTGCGAGGTTTTGACCTCTATATGAGACGTTTTTCAAAGACTGCATTCATTTTTAAACAAACCATAACCTTTATTTCATCAATAAAGGTTTAAAAAGCTTTACGTAGATTATCAAATAATGATAATCTAAAATATCCTGTTTACACACGACCATTACATAATGGTTTACAATACAAATATGTTACAACAAAATAAGTTTCTTGAATGCAGTTTTTACACAATATCATACAAGCATGGACTCCAAATCTTGTCCTTATTTAAGTATGCGACAGCGGAAGCTCTTAATAATCACCTGAGAATAAACATGCTTAAAACGTCAACAAAAATGTTGGTGAGTTATAGGTTTAACCTATATATATCAAATCGTAACAATAGACCACAAGATTTCATATTTCAATACACATCCCATACATAGAGATAAAAATCATTCATATGGTGAACACCTGGTAACCGACATTAACAAGATGCATATATATAAGAATATCCCCATCATTCCGGGACACCCTTCGGATATGATATAAATTTCGAAGTACTAAAGCATCCGGTACTTTGGATGGGGTTTGTTAGGCCCAATAGATCTATCTTTAGGATTCGCGTCAATTAGGGTGTCTGTTCCCTAATTCTTAGATTACCAGACTTAATAAAAAGGGGCATATTCGATTTCGATAATTCAACCATAGAATGTAGTTTCACGTACTTGTGTCTATTTTGTAAATCATTTATAAAACCTGCATGTATTCTCATCCCAAAAATATTAGATTTTAAAAGTGGGACTATAACTCACTTTCACAGATTTTTACTTCGTCGGGAAGTAAGACTTGGCCACTGGTTGATTCACGAACCTATAACAATATATACATATATATCAAAGTATGTTCAAAATATATTTACAACACTTTTAATATATTTTGATGTTTTAAGTTTATTAAGTCAGCTGTCCTCGTTAGTAACCTATAACTAGTTGTCCACAGTTAGATATACAGAAATAAATCGATAAATATTATCTTGAATCAATCCACGACCCAGTGTATACGTATCTCAGTATTGATCACAACTCAAACTATATATATTTTGGAATCAACCTCAACCCTGTATAGCTAACTCCAACATTCACATATAGAGTGTCTATGGATGTTCCGAAATATATATAGATGTGTCGACATGATAGGTCGAAACATTGTATACGTGTCTATGGTATCTCAAGATTACATAATATACAATACAAGTTGATTAAGTTATGGTTGGAATATATTTGTTACCAATTTTCACGTAGCTAAAATGAGAAAAATTATCCAATCTTGTTTTACCCATAACTTCTTCATTTTAAATCCGTTTTGAGTGAATCAAATTGCTATGGTTTCATATTGAACTATATTTTATGAATCTAAACAGAAAAAGTATAGGTTTATAGTCGGAAAAATAAGTTACAAGTCGTTTTTGTAAAGGTAGTCATTTCAGTCGAAAGAACGACGTCTAGATGACCATTTTAGAAAACATACTTCCACTTTGAGTTTAACCATAATTTTTGGATATAGTTTCATGTTCATAATAAAAATCATTTTCTCAGAATAACAACTTTTAAATCAAAGTTTATCATAGTTTTTAATTAACTAACCCAAAACAGCCCGCGGTGTTACTACGACGGCGTAAATCCGGTTTTACGGTGTTTTTCGTGTTTCCAGGTTTTAAATCATTAAGTTAGCATATCATATAGATATAGAACATGTGTTTAGTTGATTTTAAAAGTCAAGTTAGAAGGATTAACTTTTGTTTGCGAACAAGTTTAGAATTAACTAAACTATGTTCTAGTGATTACAAGTTTAAACCTTCGAATAAGATAGCTTTATATGTATGAATCGAATGATGTTATGAACATCATTACTACCTTAATTTCCTTGGATAAACCTACTGGAAAAGAGAAAAATGGATCTAGCTTCAATGGATCCTTGGATGGCTCGAAGTTCTTGAAGCAGAATCATGACACGAAAACAAGTTCAAGTAAGATCATCACTTGAAATAAGATTGTTATAGTTATAGAAATTGAACCAAAGTTTGAATATGATTATTACCTTGTATTAGAATGATAACCTACTGTAAGAAACAAAGATTTCTTGAGGTTGGATGATCACCTTACAAGATTGGAAGTGAGCTAGCAAACTTGAAAGTATTCTTGATTTTATGAAACTAGAACTTTTGGAATTTATGAAGAACACTTAGAACTTGAAGATAGAACTTGAGAGAGATCAATTAGATGAAGAAAATTGAAGAATGAAAGTGTTTGTAGGTGTTTTTGGTCGTTGGTGTATGGATTAGATATAAAGGATATGTAATTTTGTTTTCATGTAAATAAGTCATGAATGATTACTCATATTTTTGTAATTTTATGAGATATTTCATGCTAGTTGCCAAATGATGGTTCCCACATGTGTTAGGTGACTCACATGGGCTGCTAAGAGCTGATCATTGGAGTGTATATACCAATAGTACATATATCTAAAAGCTGTGTATTGTACGATTACGAATACGGGTGCATACGAGTAGAATTGTTAATGAAACTGAACGAGGATGTAATTATAAGCATTTTTGTTAAGTAGAAGTATTTTGATAAGTGTATTGAAGTCTTTCAAAAGTGTATAAATACATATTAAAACACTACATGTATATACATTTTAACTGAGTCGTTAAGTCATCGTTAGTCGTTACATGTAAGTGTTGTTTTGAAACCTTTAGGTTAACGATCTTGTTAAATGTTGTTAACCCAATGTTTATAATATCAAATGAGATTTTAAATTATTATATTATCATGATATTATCATGTATGAATATCTCTTAATATGATATATATACATTAAATGTCTTTACAACGATAATCGTTACATATATGTCTCGTTTAAAAATCATTAAGTTAGTAGTCTTGTTTTTACATATGTAGTTCATTGTTAATATACTTAATGATATGTTTACTTATCATAGTATCATGTTCACTATATATATATCCATATATATATCATCATATAGTTTTTACAAGTTTTAACGTTCGTGAATCACCGGTCAACTTGGGTGGTCAATTGTCTATATGAAACATATTTCAATTAATCAAGTCTTAACAAGTTTGATTGCTTAACATGTTGGAAACATTTAATCATGTAAATATCAATCTCAATTAATATATATAAACATGGAAAAGTTTGGGTCACTACAAATATCTCTTAATATGATATATATACATTAAATGTCTTTACAACGATAATCGTTACATATATGTCTCGTTTAAAAATCATTAAGTTAGTAGTCTTGTTTTTACATATGTAGTTCATTGTTAATATACTTAATGATATGTTTACTTATCATAGTATCATGTTAACTATATATATATCCATATATATGTCATCATATAGTTTTTACAATTTTTAACGTTCGTGAATCACCGGTCAACTTGGGTGGTCAATTGTCTATATGAAACATATTTCAATTAATCAAGTCTTAACAAGTTTGATTGCTTAACATGTTGGAAACATTTAATCATGTAAATATCAATCTCAATTAATATATATAAACATGGAAAAGTTCGGGTCACTACAGTACCTACCCGTTAAATAAATTTCGTCCCGAAATTTTAAGCTGTTGAAGGTGTTGATGAATCTTCTGGAAATAGATGCGGGTATTTCTTCTTCATCTGATCTTCACGCTCCCAGGTGAACTCGGGTCCTCTACGAGCATTCCATCGAACCTTAACAATTGGTATCTTGTTTTGCTTAAGTCTTTTAACCTCACGATCCATTATTTCGACGGGTTCTTCGATGAATTGAAGTTTTTCGTTGATTTGGATTTCATCTAACGGAATAGTGAGATCTTCTTTAGCAAAACATTTCTTCAAATTCGAGACGTGGAAAGTGTTATGTACAGCCGCGAGTTGTTGAGGTAACTCAAGTCGGTAAGCTACTGGTCCGACACGATCAATAATCTTGAATGGTCCAATATACCTTGGATTTAATTTCCCTCGTTTACCAAATCGAACAACGCCTTTCCAAGGTGCAACTTTAAGCATGACCATCTCTCCAATTTCAAATTATATATCTTTTCTTTTAATGTCAGCGTAGCTCTTTTGTCGACTTTGGGCAGTTTTCAACCGTTGTTGAATTTGGATGATCTTCTCGGTAGTTTCTTGTATAATCTCCGGACCCGTAATCTGTCTATCCCCCACCTCACTCCAACAAATCGGAGACCTGCACTTTCTACCATAAAGTGCTTCAAACGGCGCCATCTCAATGCTTGAATGGTAGCTGTTGTTGTAGGAAAATTCTGCTAACGGTAGATGTCGATCCCAACTGTTTCCGAAATCAATAACACATGCTCGTAGCATGTCTTCAAGCGTTTGTATCGTCCTTTCGCTCTGCCCATCAGTTTGTGGATGATAGGCAGTACTCATGTCTAGACGAGTTCCTAATGCTTGCTGTAATGTCTGCCAGAATCTTGAAATAAATCTGCCATCCCTATCAGAGATAATAGAGATTGGTATTCCATGTCTGGAGATGACTTCCTTCAAATACAGTCGTGCTAACTTCTCCATCTTGTCATCTTCTCTTATTGGTAGGAAGTGTGCGGATTTGGTGAGACGATCAACTATTACCCAAATAGTATCAAAACCACTTGCAGTCCTTGGCAATTTAGTGATGAAATCCATGGTAATGTTTTCCCATTTCCATTCCGGGATTTCGGGTTGTTGAAGTAGACCTGATGGTTTCTGATGCTCAGCTTTGACCTTAGAACACGTCAAACATTCTCCTACGTATTTAGCAACATCGGCTTTCATACCCGGCCACCAAAAATGTTTCTTGAGATCCTTGTACATCTTCCCCGTTCCAGGATGTATTGAGTATCTGGTTTTATGAGCTTCTCTAAGTACCATTTCTCTCATATCTCCAAATTTTGGTACCCAAATCCTTTCAGCCCTATACCGGGTTCCGTCTTTCCGAATATTAAGATGCTTCTCCGATCCTTTGGGTATTTCATCCTTTAAATTTCCCTCTTTTAAAACTCCTTGTTGCGCCTCCTTTATTTGAGTAGTAAGGTTATTATGAATCATTATATTCATAGATTTTACTCGAATGGGTTCTCTGTCCTTCCTGCTCAAGGCATCGGCTACCACATTTGCCTTCCCCGGGTGGTAACAAATCTCAAAGTCGTAATCATTCAATAATTCAATCCACCTACGCTGCCTCATATTCAGTTGTTTCTGATTAAATATGTGTTGAAGACTTTTGTGGTCGGTATATATAATACTTTTGACCCCATATAAGTAGTGCCTCCAAGTCTTTAATGCAAAAACAACCGCGCCTAATTCCAAATCATGCGTCGTATAATTTTGTTCGCGAATCTTCAATTGTCTAGACGCATAAGCAATCACCTTCGTTCATTGCATTAATACACAACCGAGACCTTGCTTTGATGCATCACAATAAATCACAAAATCATCATTCCCTTCAGGCAATGACAATATAGGTGCCGTAGTTAGCTTTTTCTTCAATAACTGAAACGCTTTCTCTTGTTCATCATTCCATTCAAATTTCTTCCCTTTATGCGTTAATGCAGTCAAGGGTTTTGCTATTCTGGAAAAGTCTTGGATGAACCTTCTGTAGTAACCAGCTAGTCCTAAAAACTGGCGTATGTGTTTCGGAGTTTTCGGGGTTTCCCACTTTTCAACAGTTTCTATCTTTGCCGGATCCACCTTAATACCTTCTTTGTTCACTATGTGACCGAGGAATTGAACTTCTTCCAACCAAAATGCACACTTTGAAAACTTAGCGTACAATTCTTCCTTTCTCAATACATCTAACACCTTTCTCAAATGTTCACCGTGTTCTTGGTCATTCTTTGAGTAAATAAGTATGTCATCAATGAAAACAATGACAAACTTGTCAAGGTATGGTCCACACACTCGGTTCATAAGGTCCATGAACATAGCTGGTGCATTAGTTAAACCAAACGGCATGACCATAAACTCGTAATGACCATAACGTGTTCTGAAAGCAGTCTTTGGAATATCATCTTCTTTCACCCGCATTTGATGATACCCGGAACGTAAGTCAATCTTTGAATAAACAGACGAGCCTTGTAGTTGATCAAATAAGTCGTCGATTCTCGGTAGTGGGTAGCGGTTCTTGATGGTAAGTTTGTTCAACTCTCGGTAGTCGATACACAACCTGAATGTACCATCTTTCTTCTTGACAAACAAAACAGGAGCTCCCCACGGTGATGTGCTTGGTCGAATGAAACCACGCTCTAAAAGTTCTTGTAATTGGCTTTGCAGTTCTTTCATCTCGCTGGGTGCGAGTCTGTAAGGAGCACGAGCTATTGGTGCAGCTCCTGGTACAAGATCTATTTGAAATTCAACGGATCGATGTGGGGGTAATCCCGGTAATTCTTTCGGAAATACATCGGGAAATTCTTTTGCAATGGGAACATCATTGATGCTCTTTTCTTCAGTTTGTACTTTCTCGACGTGTGCTAGAATAGCATAGCAACCTTTTCTTATTAGTTTTTGTGCCTTCAAATTACTAATAAGATGTAGCTTCGTGTTGCCCTTTTCTCCGTACACCATTAAGGGTTTTCCTTTTTCTCGTATAATGCGAATTGCATTTTTGTAACAAACGATCTCTGCTTTCACTTCTTTCAACCAGTCCATACCGATTATCACATCAAAACTCCCTAACTCTACTGGTATCAAATCAATCTTAAATGTTTCGCTAACCAGTTTAATTTATAACAAACTACATTGGCATAACTTGCTCCGACACTACTTGCTCCGCCATTACTCGTTTCGACACCATTTGTTCCTTTAGTTCTATTAACCCCTGGTCCGTAGACCTCACACTTCGCCGCGCTATGACCATTTCTTTTACACTTGTTGCAAAATTTGGTGCAGAACCCCGAGTGATACTTTTCACACCTTTGGCATAGCTGCTTCTGATTGTTGTTGTTGTTGCGGTTATTATTGTTGTTGGGATGATTGTTGTAGTTGCTGTTGTTGTTGTTGTTGTTGTTGGGCCGTTTGTTGTAGTTGCGATTGATGTTGCGATTGTTGGGATAATTGTTGCGATTGCTGTTGTTGTTGTATTGGTGATTCTTATCACCATTTTCCTCCCACTTTCTTTTGACTTGCTTCACATTGGCCTCTTCAGCAGTCTGTTCTTTAATTCTTTCTTCAGACTGGTTCACTAGTTTGTGAGCCATTCTACATGCCTGTTTTATGGAGGCGGGCTCGTGTGAACTTATATCTTCTTGGATTCTTTCCGGTAATCCTTTCACAAACGCGTCGATCTTCTCTTCCTCATCTTCGAATGCACCCGGACACAATAGGCACAATTCTGTGAATCGTCTTTCATACGTGGTAATATCAAATCCTTGGGTTCGTAACCCTCTAAGTTCTGTCTTGAGCTTATTGACCTCGGTTCTGGGATGGTACTTCTCGTTCATCAAGTGCTTGAATGCTGACCACGGTAGTGCGTACGCATCGTCTTGTCCCACTTGCTCTAGATAGGTATTCCACCATGTTAACGCAGAACCTGTGAAGGTATGCGTAGCGTACTTCACTTTGTCCTCTTCAGTACACTTACTTATGGCAAACACCGATTCGACCTTCTCGGTCCACCGTTTCAATCCGATCGGTCCTTCGGTTCCATCAAATTCCAAAGGTTTGCAGGCAGTGAATTCTTTGTAGGTGCATCCTACACGATTTCCTGTACTGCTAGATCCAAGGTTATTGTTGGTATGTAGCGCAGCCTGTACTGCGGCTATATTTGAAGCTAGAAAAGTACGAAATTCCTCTTCATTCATATTCACTGTGTGTCGAGTAGTCGGTGCCATTTCCTTCAAAATAGTCAAATGGAACAAGTTAATCATACAGAATATTAAGAGTAGTTAATAGTATTTCGTAGCATAATATGAACTCATTTATAAAAGCTTTTTCTTCATATTAGCGTTTTATAAGTTTAAATTCTGGTAGTACCTACCCGTTAAGTTCATACTTAGTAGCTAATATACAATTCAACTACTACAATTCTATATGAAAAACTGATTATAATAATATTTCGCGTTCAAACTTTTATACAATATTTTACAAACTTACAATACCGCTTATTTTACATAAAGCATGAAATATAGCACACAATAACTTTGATACAAGATAGTTGTGAAGATAATTCTAGCTAGTACACAAGTCGTTCAGCAAAGGCAATAAAGACACGTAATTCATACGTCCAGAAACAAGTCATGCATTCTGGTTTTACTAGGACTACTTCCCATCCTTGGTCTTGTGCAACATAACCGTTATGGCTGTTGATAAGACAGCGTGTTGTAACGTCGTCAAAGGGACGAGGGTTACGTAATGTCCAACAGTCCCGTAACAATCTAAAAACGTCATTTCTTACCCCAATTACCGACTCCGTCACTTGTGGAAATGTTTTGTTTAATAGTTGTAGCCCGATGTTCTTGTTCTCACTTTGGTGAGAAGCGAACATTACTAATCCGTAAGCATAACATGCTTCTTTATGTTGCATGTTAGCCGCTTTTTCTAAATCACGAAGTCCAATATTCGGATATATTGAGTCAAAATAATTTCTTAACCCGTTCCGTAAAATAGCATTTGGGTTCCCCGCAATATATGCGTCAAAGTAAACACATCGTAACTTATGGGTTTCCCAATGTGATATCCCCCATCTTTCAAACGAAAGTCTCTTATAAACCAAGACATTCTTGGAACGTTCTTCGAATGTCTTACAAACTGATCTCGCCTTAAATAGTTGTGCCGAGGAATTCTGACCGACTCTAGACAAGATTTCATCAATCATGTCTCCGGGTAGGTCTCTTAAAATATTGGGTTGTCTATCCATTTTGTGTTTTTAAACTGTAAAATAGACAAGAGTTAGATTCATAAAAAAAATACTTATTAATACAAGCAATTTTTACATATGTCATAAAGCATAAGCACACTATATTACATATATTACACCACACGAATACAACTATCTTATTCCGACTCGCTCGTTTCTTCTTCTTCGGTTTTGGTTCGTTTTGCCAAGTTTCTAGGGATATATGACGTTCCCCTAATACGAGCCGTAATTTTCCACATTGGTTTAGAAAAACCTGGTGGTTTAGAGGTTCCCGGGTCATTGTTACAACTTAAGGACTTCGGAGGTTGACGATACATATAAAGTTCATCGGGGTTGGAATTAGATTTCTCTATTTTTATGCCCTTTCCCTTATTATTTTCTTTTGCCTTTTTAAATTCAGTTGGGGTAATTTCTATAACATCATCGGAATTCTCGTCGGAATCCGATTCATCGGAGAATTGGTAATCCTCCCAATATTTTGTTTCCTTGGCGGAAACACCATTGACCATAATTAACCTTGGTCGGTTGGTTGAGGATTTTCTTTTACTTAACCGTTTTATTATTTCTCCCACCGGTTCTATTTCTTCATCCGGTTCCGATTCTTCTTCCGGTTCCGATTCTTCTTCCGGTTCCGATTCTTCTTCCGGTTCCGACTCTTCTTCCGGTTCCTCTTCGGGAACTTGTGAATCAGTCCATGAATCATTCCAATTTACATTTGACTCTTCATTATTATTAGGTGAGTCAATGGGACTTGTTCTAGAGGTAGACATCTATCACATAATATCAAACGCGTTACGAGATTAATATATCACATAATATTCACATGTTAAAAATATATAGTTTCCAACAAAATTTGTTAAGCAATCATTTTTCAAGTAAACACGGTCGAAGTCCAGACTCACTAATGCATCCTAACAAACTCGATAAGACACACTAATGCAAAATTCTGGTTCTCTAAGACCAACGCTCTGATACCAACTGAAATGTCCCGTTCTTATTGATTAAAAACGTTCCATATTAATTGATTTCGTTGCGAGGTTTTGACCTCTATATGAGACGTTTTTCAAAGACTGCATTCATTTTTAAACAAACCATAACCTTTATTTCATCAATAAAGGTTTAAAAAGCTTTACGTAGATTATCAAATAATGATAATCTAAAATATCCTGTTTACACACGACCATTACATAATGGTTTACAATACAAATATGTTACAACAAAATAAGTTTCTTGAATGCAGTTTTTACACAATATCATACAAGCATGGACTCCAAATCTTGTCCTTATTTAAGTATGCGACAGCGGAAGCTCTTAATAATCACCTGAGAATAAACATGCTTAAAACGTCAACAAAAATGTTGGTGAGTTATAGGTTTAACCTATATATATCAAATCGTAACAATAGCCCACAAGATTTCATATTTCAATACACATCCCATACATAGAGATAAAAATCATTCATATGGTTAACACCTGGTAACCGACATTAACAAGATGCATATATATAAGAATATCCCCATCATTCCGGGACACCCTTCGGATATGATATAAATTTTGAAGTACTAAAGCATCCGGTACTTTGGATGGGGTTTGTTAGGCCCAATAGATCTATCTTTAGGATTCGCGTCAATTAGGGTGTCTGTTCCCTAATTCTTAGATTACCAGACTTAATAAAAAGGGGCATATTCGATTTCGATAATTCAACCATAGAATGTAGTTTCACGTACTTGTGTCTATTTTGTAAATTATTTATAAAACCTGCATGTATTCTCATCCCAAAAATATTAGATTTTAAAAGTGGGACTATAACTCACTTTCACAGATTTTTACTTCGTCGGGAAGTAAGACTTGGCCACTGGTTGATTCACGAACCTATAACAATATATACATATATATCAAAGTATGTTCAAAATATATTTACAACACTTTTAATATATTTTGATGTTTTAAGTTTATTAAGTCAGCTGTCCTCGTTAGTAACCTACAACTAGTTGTCCACAGTTAGATGTACAGAAATAAATCGATAAATATTATCTTGAATCAATCCACGACCCAGTGTATACGTATCTCAGTATTGATCACAACTCAAACTATATATATTTTGGAATCAACCTCAACCCTGTATAGCTAACTCCAACATTCACATATAGAGTGTCTATGGATGTTCCGAAATATATATAGATGTGTCGACATGATAGGTCGAAACATTGTATACGTGTCTATGGTATCTCAAGATTACATAATATACAATACAAGTTGATTAAGTTATGGTTGGAATAGATTTGTTACCAATTTTCACGTAGCTAAAATGAGAAAAATTATCCAATCTTGTTTTACCCATAACTTCTTCATTTTAAATCCGTTTTGAGTGAATCAAATTGCTATGGTTTCATATTGAACTATATTTTATGAATCTAAACAGAAAAAGTATAGGTTTATAGTCGGAAAAATAAGTTACAAGTCATTTTTGTAAAGGTAGTCATTTCAGTCGAAAGAACGACGTCTAGATGACCATTTTAGAAAACATACTTCCACTTTGAGTTTAACCATAATTTTTGGATATAGTTTCATGTTCATAATAAAAATCATTTTCTCAGAATAACAACTTTTAAATCAAAGTTTATCATAGTTTTTAATTAACTAACCCAAAACAGCCCGCGGTGTTACTACGACGGCGTAAATCCGGTTTTACGGTGTTTTTCGTGTTTCCAGGTTTTAAATCATTAAGTTAGCATATCATATAGATATAGAACATGTGTTTAGTTTATTTTAAAAGTCAAGTTAGAAGGATTAACTTTTGTTTGTGAACAAGTTTAGAATTAACTAAACTATGTTCTAGTGATTACAAGTTTAAACCTTCGAATAAGATAGCTTTATATGTATGAATCGAATGATGTTATGAACGTCATTACTACCTCAATTTTAGTAGGTAAACCTACTGAAAGTGACAAGAAATGATCTAGCTTCAAAGGATCTTGGATGGCTTGAAAGTTCTTGAAGTAGGATCATGACACAAAAACAAGTTCAAGTAAGATTTTTACTCGAATTAAGATAGTTTATAGTTATAGAAATTGAATCAAAGTTTGAATATGAATATTACCTTGAATAAGAAAGATAACCTACTGTATATAACAAAGGTTTCTTGATCTTAGATGATTACTTGGAATGGATTAGAAAGCTTGGAAGTAAATTAGTAAACTTGAAGGAATTTTTGAAGTGTTCTTCCTATGATGATTATAGCTTGATTCTTGAAGTGATTTTTGATGAAGATGATGATTAACTACTGGAAAAATACGTTCATAATAGTGTGTGTGTAGTGATGAGAGAATTAGAAAGAGAATTGGAAGTGAAATGGAGTGAATGATGAGTGGTAATTGGTGAGTGGGGTTAAAAGGAGTTCTAGTTAGTTGACTAGCTCATGGTAGAAGTTAAAATTTATTAGTCATACATGACATAATCAAGAGTGGAATCCCATACTAGTTCCTATTGGTATATACCCATAGTAAGTACGTTTTGAAGCTGTGTATAATACGGGTAAGAATACGACTAGAATTCTTGATGAAAGAAAAGAATGGGAAAGTAACTGTAACCATTTTCGTTAAGTATGAGTGTTTTGATATATGTCTTGAAGTCTTCCAAAAGTATTTTCATACATCTAAATACACTACATGTATATACATTTTAACTGAGTCGTTAAGTCATCGTTAGTCGTTACATGTAAGTGTTGTTTTGAAACCTTTAAGTTAACGATCTCAATTAATGTTGTTAACCCATTGTTTATTATATCTAATGAGATGTTAAATTATTATATTATCATGATATTATGATATATTAATATATCTTAATATGATATATATACAGTTAAATGACGTTACAACGATAATCATTACATATATGTCTCGTTTCGAAATCATTAAGTTAGTAGTCTTATTTTTACATATGTATTTCATTATTAATACACTTAATAATATATTTACTTATCATTTAACATAATTAACCAAGTGTATCAATATCTTAATATGATTCATATGTACCTAGTAACACGTTGTTATAACGATAATCGTTATATATATCGTTTTCGAGTTTCTTAAATTAATAGTCTCATTTTTATGTATATAACTCATTGTTAAAATACCTAATGAGATACATACTTATAATAAAATCATGTTAACTATATATATAACCATATATATGTCATCGTATAGTTTTTAAAAGTTTTAACGTTCGTGAATCACCGGTCAACTTGGGTGGTCAATTGTCTATATGAAACATATTTCAATTAATCAAGTCTTAACAAGTTTGATTGCTTAACATGTTGGAAACATTTAATCATGTAAATATCAATCTCAATTAATATATATAAACATGGAAAAGTCTGGGTCACTACATATATGTCATCATATAGTTTTTACAAGTTTTAACGTTCGTGAATCACCGGTCAACTTGGGTGGTCAATTGTCTATATGAAACATATTTCAATTAATCAAGTCTTAACAAGTTTGATTGCTTAACATGTTGGAAACATTTAATCATGTAAATATCAATCTCAATTAATATATATATAAACATGGAAAAGTTCGGGTCACTACAGTACCTACCCGTTAAATAAATTTCGTCCCGAAATTTTAAGAAGTTGGAGGTATTGACGTATCTTCTGGAAATAAATGCGGGTATTTCTTCTTCATCTGATCTTCACGCTCCCAGGTGAACTCGGGTCCTCTACGAGCATTCCATCAAACCTTAACAATCGGTATCTTGTTTTGTTTAAGTCTTTTAACCTCACGATCCATTATTTCGACGGGTTCTTCAATGAATTGAAGTTTTTCATTGATTTGGATTTCGTCCAACGGATTAGTGAGATATTCTTTAGCAAAACATTTCTTCAAATTTGAGACGTGGAAAGTGTTATGTACAGCCGCGAGTTGTTGAGGTAGCTCCAGTTGGTAAGCTACAGGTTCGACACGATCTATAATATTGAATGGTCCAATGTACCTTGGATTTAGTTTCCCCCGTTTACCAAATCGAACAACGCCTTTCCAAGGTGAAACCTTAAGCATGGCCATTTCTCCAATTTCAAACTCTATATCTTTTCTTTTACTGTCCGCGTAGCTCTTTTGTCGACTCTGGGCGGTTTTCAATCTTTGTTGAATTTGGATGATTTTCTCGGTAGTTTCTTGTATTATCTCCGGTCCTATAATCTGTCTATCCCCCACTTCACTCCAAAAAATCAGAGACCTGCACTTTCTACCATAAAGTGCTTCAAACGGCGCCATCTCAATGCTTGAATGGTAGCTGTTGTTGTAGGAAAATTCTGCTAACGGTAGATGTCGATCCCAACTATTTCCGAAATCAATAACACAAGCTCGTAGCATGTCTTCAAGCGTTTGTATCGTTCTTTCGCTCTGCCCATCAGTTTGTGGATGATAGGCAGTACTCATGTCTAGACGAGTTCCCAATGCTTGCTGTAATGTCTGCCAGAATCTTGAAATAAATCTGCCATCCCTATCAGAGATAATAGAGATTGGTATTCCATGTCTGGAGACGACTTCCTTCAAATACAGTCGTTCTAACTTCTCCATCTTGTCATCTTCTCTTATTGGTAGGAAGTGTGCTGACTTGGTGAGACGATCAACTATTACCCAAATAGTATCATAACCACTTGCAGTCCTTGGCAATTTAGTAATGAAATCCATCGTAATGTTTTCCCATTTCCATTCCGGGATTTCAGGTTGTTGTAGTAGACCTGATGGTTTCTGATGTTCAGCTTTGACCTTAGAACACGTTAAACATTCTCCTACATATTTAGCAATATCGGCTTTCATACCTGGCCACCAAAAATGTTTCTTAAGATCCTTGTACATCTTCCCCGTTCTAGGATGTATTGAGTATCTGGTTTTATGAGCTTCTCTAAGTACCATTTCTCTCATATCTCCAAATTTTGGTACCCAAATCCTTTCAGCCCTATACCGGGTTCCGTCTTCCTGAATATTAAGATGCTTCTCCGATCCTTTGGGTATTTCATCCTTTAAATTTCCCTCTTTTAAAACTCCTTGTTGCGCCTCCTTTATTTGAGTAGTAAGGTTATTATGAATCATTATATTCATAGATTTTACTCGAATGGGTTCTCTGTCCTTCCTGCTCAAGGCATCGGCTACCACATTTGCCTTCCCCGGGTGGTAACGAATCTCAAAGTCGTAATCATTCAACAATTCAATCCACCTACGCTGCCTCATATTCAGTTGTTTCTGATTAAATATGTGTTGAAGACTTTTGTGGTCGGTATATATAATACTTTTGACCCCATATAAGTAGTGCCTCCAAGTCTTTAATGCAAAAACAACCGCGCCTAATTCCAAATCATGCGTCATATAATTTTGTTCGTGAATCTTCAATTGTCTAGACGCATAAGCAATCACCTTCGTTCGTTGCATTAATACACAACCGAGACCTTGCTTTGATGCGTCACAATAAATCACAAAATCATCATTCCCTTCAGGCAATGGCAATATAGGTGTCGTAGTTAGCTTTTTCTTCAATAACTGAAACGCTTTCTCTTGTTCATCATTCCATTCAAATTTCTTCCCTTTATGCGTTAATGCAGTCAAGGGTTTTGCTATTCTGGAAAAGTCTTGGATGAACCTTCTGTAGTAACCAGCTAGTCCGAAAAACTGACGTATGTGTTTCGGAGTTTTCGGGGTTTCCCACTTTTCAACAGTTTCTATCTTTGCCGGATCCACCTTAATACCTTCTTTGTTCACTATGTGACCGAGGAATTGAACTTCTTCCAACCAAAATGCACACTTTGAAAACTTAGCGTACAATTCTTCCTTCCTCAATACTTCTAACACCTTTCTCAAATGTTCACCGTGTTCTTGGTCATTCTTTGAGTAAATAAGTATGTCATCAATGAAAACAATGACAAACTTGTCAAGGTATGGTCCACACACTCAGTTCATAAGGTCCATGAACACAGCTGGTGCATTAGTTAAACCAAACGGCATGACCATAAACTCGTAATGACCGTAACGTGTTCTGAAAGCAGTCTTTGGAATATCATCTTCTTTCACCCGCATTTGATGATACCCGGAACGTAAGTCAATCTTTGAATAAACAGACGAGCCTTGTAGTTGATCAAATAAGTCGTCGATTCTCGGTAGTGGGTAGCGGTTCTTGATGGTTGTGATGACCCGGAAATTTCCGATCAAATTTAAACTTTAATCTTTATATGTTCCCGACACGATGAGCAAAATTATGTAATGTTGAGTCTCGAATGTTTTGAAAACTATATTCATATAATCAATTACCCTTTGACCATGCCTAGCGATTCACGAACAATTATATATACATATACATATGTGTGTTTATTAAATTGAGATATATTATATAAAACCTAGAACGGATTAGTGGATATGATTATAAGCTATGAGATCTATTTTATGAACCTGGAAATACTATCAAGGTATTGAATAGATAATACTTTACATGAATGTATTTGTTCGATGTAAGTTTATCGACGAGATTATAAGGTAATATCAAATGATTGAATTATCGGATACATTGAACTATGATTATGAGTCTCTGTTATAAGGTCCACTTTGAATTAGGAAACCCTTACTTTTTAACGTTATTCGGAATAAATGGTAAAGTGATTTACAAGTAAGAACAAAGTATCACTTATTGGGAGTTAGACAAAAGTTAGTGGAGAATCGAATTTTGTAATACTCGATTTATCATATAGAAGGAATAATTAGGATAAGATTCGTTGACTAGATAAACCCATTTGATATGTTATATTAAGATATATTATTTAGAAAGTTAAGAAAATTAAACTAAACATTTACGCATAAAAGAATGAAATCAAATTAAGTTTTAAAGCATAAATGTTATAGGATTTTCGATTTTGTAAGGGATCTTAAATTATATAATTAGTTTTGAAAGGATAACTAGTATGTTATTAGATAAATATTTTAAAAATATGTATAAGATTATAAATTTTAATTTAAATTAGTCATAAAACGTTTTGATATTAAACTAATATTAATAAATAGGCTTTGATAAATAACAAGATTATGAATTATAAAAGTAAATGACCAAAGCACTCAAAAGATTAAGTTACACTTTGAATGAGTTAGTTTTTAATTAATTTAAGTCTAGTTATTAATAAAGGTACGTGTCACAAAATGTTTAATTTTAAATAAAATATTTTGACAAACAACGAGACTTTAATTTATAGAAGGAAATGACCACAACACTCAATTTTATAAGTTATATTTTTATAAAGGTAATTTATTGTTGAGTAAGTCTAATTTTTTGTAAAAGGTACACGTCACGTAACGTAAAAGGCTAGTTTTCTAAACGAACGAAAGTGCGCCCGAAAAACCGAAAGTGGTACATGAGTCGTGAGACCACGACCGTGTCATTTTTGTAAAAATTATATTTTTACCATGAACGTAAATATAATATAATATTTAATTAATTCTAAAGATTAAATATATTAAATATTAAATAATATTAAATCTATATATATAAGTTAATTTTGACGATTCATATGCATGAATGTAAAGTTAGGCATTTTTTGGAAGATTCATGTATGCCACAAAGCGGTTGCCTTTTTTTCTTCATCACTCCGAAATTTCGGAGTTAATGGGTCCCAGAAAACATTCTATATATCTCGAACATGTTTTGGTAAATTTCACAATTCATATATCCATTTATCTCCCTGATTACTCCGCAATATTTAATTAATTTAATATTTTATTTATTATTAAAGATTATTATTATTAATCTATTTATATTAATATTGGTAGTAATATTATTAGTATTATACATAAAATATTACGACGAGGTCATGAGCGGGTCATTTCAAGACAAGTTTTATGAGTAGGATGGGGCTAAGGAAATTATGGGTTATGACTATGGAGGTGATGGGTATGGTTCATGGGTATGCCCGTGAGGTCAATTTGGTAGTTATCATCTCCGTTGCGTCTACGTACCTTTCCTGCAATATTGAACCTCAATATTGATACGTGAGTGCTCATAATTTAATTTTTACATACTAATAGTGTATCCCTGACTAGTGCTCGAGAAAATAAAATTATGCATGCTTGTATATTTGATATTGCCCCTAGATAGGTTATGTTGAATCTTAAAGGTTGTTATACTAGGGATGAAATAAGGTATAAGATATGCATGTCATTGGAAAGCTAGCGAAAAATTAAGAACTTTTCATTTAGATATCGAATGGATTCGATGAACGGTTAGAAAGTTATGAATTAAACAATTAATTTCGTAATTAAGATTGCTAATGGTAATTAGTGAACTAATTTTCTGGGTAATAAAAAGTGGTTATTTGGATTCTACTCGTCGAGTAGATGAATTTTCATATAAAGCACGTGTCGTTTCGTTGAACGGTTGTCAAGTTATGGACAGAAGAAGTTTTGTAAATGTTGATGAAATGTTGAAACGGAAACTGAAATTCTCGCTGATCTGCGTTGTTTCAGATTAAAACAAAAATACCACTGAATTCTTTGTTGTAAGGTCTAACAAACGACTCTGGCCGTTTGTCAATTCGAGTCTCGACGATTTTTCTAAAAATCGTCAAAGTTGACTGTTTGGTCACATTTTAAAATTCTAAAAAGAGTTGAAACTTTTTATTAAAAATGTCAGTTTTGTATCAGTGTCATGGTCGGCCTGATGTGTGTTTACTTTTGCCAAAAATCATGTTATATCTTTGTGGTAACGAGAATTTGAAGACTTTGACCGTTTGTCAATCCGAGTTTCGAGGAATTTTCTAAAAATCTCCAAAGTAGGCTACTCGGTCACTTTTGTAAATTTATTAAAACTGAAAAATTAACTTTGAAACGCCGAAATCGCGTTGGCAACTACGAGTTGTCTAGGTTTAGTTTATTTCTGTAAAATTTATGCTTAATCTTTTTGGTAATGTGTAACTTTTATCTTTGGCCGTTTATCAATCGGAGTTCCGATAATTTTTCTAAAAATCGCTGAAGTGGCCGTTTAGTCATGTTTGACCGAAAAATCATTTTTGTATAAGTTATTGTATTTTTGCGTGCGACCTCGTTTTTACTTTAACCTTTGACTTTTGACCTAACTGAGCATGGGTAATATAACATGTTACTATACTGTTGAGTCAGACTCGAGCATTAGGATTGTGGTACACTTTGACTTGGCCTAAATTGTTAGACAAATATTGACCGTCATATAAATATATATAATTAATATAGGTTCGTGAATCCGAGGCCAACCTTACACTTGTTCAATGATGTTATATGTATTTTTACTACAAAATACAGTATGGTGAGTTTCATTTGCTCCCTTTTACTCATTACATTTTTGGGCTGAGAATACATGCAATGTTTTAATAAATGTTTTACAATATTTATATGCGTGAGTTTCATTTTCCTTTTTACCCTTTATATTTTTGGGCTGAGAATACATGCGCAACTTTTATAAATGTTTTACGAAATAGACACAAGTACGTGAAACTACATTCTATGGTTGAATTATCGAAATCGAATATGCCCCTTTTTATTAAGTCTGGTAATCTAAGAATTAGGGAACAGACACCCTAATTGACGCGAATCCTAAAGATAGATCTATCGGGCCCAACAAGCCCCATCCAAAGTACCGGATGTTTTAGTACTTCGAAATTTATATCATGTCAGAAAGGAGGATCCCGGAATGATGGGGATATTCTTATATATGCATATTGTTATTGTCGGTTACCAGGTGTTCAATCCATATGAATGATATTTTTGTCTCTATGCATGGGACGTATGTTTATGAGAAATGGAAATCTGAAATCTTGTGGTCTATTAAAATGATGGAAACGATTGTTTAAGTTAAACTAATGAACTCACCAACCTTTTGGTTGACACTTGAAAGCATGTTTATTCTCAGGTTTGAAAGAGATCTTCCGCTGTGCATTAGCTCATTTTAAAGATATTACTTGGAGTCATTCATGACATATTTCAAAAGACGTTGCATTCGAGTCGTTGAAGTTCATTAAAGATTATTATTAAGTAAATGACAGATTAGGTCATTTATAGTTTGGATATTATGAAATGGTATGCATACATGTCAACTTTCGATGTAATGAAAGATTGTCTTTTAAAAATGAATGCAATGTTTGTAAAATGTATCATTTAGAGGTCAAGTACCTCGCGATGTAATCATATGTTATTGTATTCGTCCCTATGGATTGGGTCGGGTCGTCTCATGTGGTATCAGAGCGGTGGTCTTAGCGAACCAGGTCTTGCATTAGTGTGTCTTACTGTTAGTTGTTAATATGCATTAGTGAGTCTGGACTTCGACCGTGTCTGCATGTCAAAAGTTTTGCTTATCATTTTGTGTCGGAAATCATCTACTTATCATCCTTAGGAAATTATCTGCTTATCATCTTAAGTCTAGACGCGTTTTCCTGCATTTATTGCATAATAGTGTATAGACGAATTCTTATCTTAGTGTATCTGTTACTGTGAACTTTGATTAACATCTTTCAAAGATTTTCCGTAATTTATGGGATTTTGGTGTTATATATACATATGCAAATTATGTAATTGAAGAATACCAAATTTAAATCCTACAATCTATTTCATAACAAAATTCCTCCCCTAATCATACGAGATGGATCCCTCAACCAGTTCGAACTCCTCAGATTTCGACAGCTATGTCGATATGGATTTCCATTCGAGCTCTGAAAACAGTGTGACCGGAATGGATCAACCAATCAGTCATCATCTATTCTGGATGAAATGGGGATGGGTTCGTAGCCTCCTCAATTATTGGAGACAAGAAGAAGGTGATCCTTTCCATCCACCAAATTGCCCTATTGGCGATGAACCTGAAGCACTTACCGGCGAACCTGTTCGTGAAACCATCTTCTATCTTATTTCCAGAGTATCTCGTCACGATTATATATTATATCAAATTCTAGATTTTATTTATCCGCTCGTCCCAACCGACAATCATCCCGGTATACTAGCAGAAGTTAATGAACTTCGTGCTCGCGTGATAGCTTTAGAGCTTATGGTGCAAGGATTACAAACACCATCAGCAGCACCAGCAGCATAATCAGTACCACCAGTAGCATCAACATCGCAAACCTCGATACCCTAAACATCAACAGCATCACACGCCTCAACATCATAATCTATATCTCGGATATCAACATCACACGCACCATAGATACCAAGGAGTACTAACAACAACAAACGATGAAGTATTGATTCATAACTTCATCAGAAGAACATTCTACGGTGATTATGTAATCTCTAAAGTCTTAGAGATTATCTATTTCCACCCTAACCCTAAATCAGATGAGTGAACCAAAATGATTCAAAGAAGAATCAAAACCCTAATAAGAATAGTGCGCGATTTACAAACTAGACTTGTTATACAAGCATCGCTAGTAGTTACCGGAAGTATCATCAGCAGCAACAGTACCGTTAGCATCACCAGTATAGTCAGTAACGTCAGCATCGTCAGAATCAACAACACTTCTGACATCACATATTCCGTCAGTTCAAGAATCATTGTGGAAACCATTACGAATTAATAACGAGGATATTGTATCAACGAGTCATGAAGTATTACCTCAGTTCCTTCGAAGAATTTATATGTATATCCTATATATACATATATATAAATTTTTAACCATAAGAAATCTTTTCGTACTAAGCTATTATGTATGGAACTTAACTATCCGGTTAATTCAAATTACTAATATGCTATGATGTACATTCTTCGTTAAAAATTTAATCATTGTTAACCACAATCTGTGTTGCAACTCAATGAATTTTATTTCATAATAAATCAAGTGTATTATTCAATAACATGTTTGATTTTACACTTTAATCTTTGATGCGCTGAAAATTTTCTATATCACATCAATCGTACCTTGCGAAGTTCGCAAGAATTCCACAAGCATCAACATTCTTCACTAAGGAAATATCAATAAGAATAAATATTGAAGTATTGATTACATTAGTGAGATACTGCGCGAAATTTTGTAATTCCTAATGTTTTAGAGATTACTCATTTCTAATTCAAGCCAAAAAAATCAAATGAATTTAATGTGATTTTAAACTCATTAAATCTGTATTACATCTGAAGAAAATATACTCACATATATTTTCATAAAGACTGAAATGAAAATTCTTGTTCAAAATATTAATTGTGAAATTTTTTTTTAACGGGTAGGTAATACCCGGGAAATATATTAAATTACAATTAATATGTTACGTCCTTCAATTCGGATCCAACAATCATCAACTATACCAACATGCATTCTTCTATAGAAATCAAAACAACCATACTCATTTGAATCTAATTACATGCTCTGATTTTGGGAATTTCAGAATTTAACTCGAGATACAACCGAAATCATTATTCTTAGATCCTTACATTTTTCAAAACTATACTTGGAATTCAAAACTGTGATAGAACATCACTTTTAATCGTAACACTCAGATGAATATGAAAATCATTCGAGAGTCAGGACAATTCCATCATTTGGATATTGACTATGACAATCTGCATTTAAAACCCTTCGAAATTCCGGAAGACACTTCAAACATTGAACAATCGAGATGATGATCCAATCGCACATTATTCGAAGTCTTGTAGCTGAAAAGCTCTCGAAACCAAAGTCGTAGTTTAACACGTACCCGCGTCGAATTCTTTATCATTTATTAGCAAAAACAACATTTCGATTCCTTTTCAAAGTAGCCAATTTTGTCACAGCTCCAGCAAAGCAACTTCGACCTTTCAGTCAGACCAGTCTTATTATAATTCCGATAAATACGTTGCCCTTTCGTCATTATTACTGGAAAACCTTTCATATTCCACCATATTACCACCAGTGTTTAATCATCTAAAACACAATTCTTCTGAATCCACCTCAGATTGATAATCTATGATTCAGATATTATTGCATTAAATGCAGAGGAAACATAAAAATGGTAGACGGTCTAAACGGTCAAAAGTTTGATGATAGAAGATAGTGAGTTGGTAAAGCTCAGAAAAAGACAGGATTTGGTACTGAAAAACGGATTGAGCAAAGTATGAAGGAAGCCGTGGATAAATCACAGAGACTGAATCTGCCTTCAAAGGATTCAAATGATTCAGTGTCTACAGAACTCGTTAGCAAACACCTTACTTCTTATTCTAAACCTTCACAGACAGATATTCTTCATCATCATCATATCTTAAATATTATAAGATATCTTCGTATCTTCCATTATACATATTTTCCATATCTTTGGAGATATTTTCACAACTATTCTTATCAAGTATCATTTATCTCTCCGTAATATCTGCAACATAAAAGAAACTGTGTTAGTTTCTAAATTTTGAAAAATTCAAATATGAATGTTTTGAAGTAGTGTTGGGAACTGATGCATGGGTTAGTATAATATAATGACACTTGATCAACGTCATTATATTACGGTAATTCATGCTAAGTTTCTAATGGACGTGATGATTCACAGAATATACCGTCATCATGTACCATTTACACGACTCTTACATTCTACTTAATCTCTAAATTTATCAATAAAATATTTCTTGATGATTCGGTCTTTTTCGGGGTATTCTGGTAATTTAACAAATCAGGATTTACCATTGCCCTTTCCTTCTTAGAACAATTACTATATTCCTTCTGAAATCCATACATACGAATTCCGGACCATTACGAGAGCTATTTAATCGCAAGAAGAAGAAACGAAAGGACAAAGCTCCGAAATAGAAATTCGGGGTATAAACCGCAGCAAATGGAAGAGAGCATTAACTATGGATGACGATGACTATAGAAGACAGAAGCAGGGACATCGAAATATAAGGGAAGGTGTAAAATCTAACAACAACCGGAAATTACAACCCGTATATATCGATGCATATAGCAATGTAAAGACATGGGAGAACTAGAAACACTATAAACCCAAGAGTATAGTAAAAGTAAATAGATTCTTCTGGTGGCAGATTAAAAAGAAGAATGACAGATATGCAAGTTAAGAGGATATCAAGGATCAGGATAGGATGGAGGATATTAACGAATACTTTAAAGTAAGAATTGAGAAAGAAAGAATAGAAGGTGTGAGTTGTAAGGAAATGGAGAGGGTGGATTTATAGGAAAATTTTCGACAGAACAATCGAAGCAGATTATCGTGTTTGATCAAAGAAGATCTGAATCTCCTTAATTACCGAAGAATCAAATCTTATTATGAAGATTTCTTCTAAATTCCTTAAATTACGGAAAGCAATCTTGAACACGCCGCCGGTTAAGTCAAACCTACATTTATTCATTTTTCACACTTTTGCGATAGCTTCACTTATACTCTTCGCATAATCAAATTGGGTTATCTATATCACTCGATGATGATAAAACTCTATGTATCAGTTTACATTCGTCATAATAACATTCTTACTGTTAGCCATGACGACCTCTATCAAATTTCGGGACGAAATTTCTTTTAACGGGTAGGTAATGTGATGACCCGGAAATTTCCGATCAAATTTAAACTTTAATCTTTATATGTTCCCGACACGATGAGCAAAATTATGTAATGTTGAGTCTCGAATGTTTTGAAAACTATATTCATATAATCAATTACCCTTTGACCATGCCTAGCGATTCACGAACAATTATATATACATATACATATGTGTGTTTATTAAATTGAGATATATTATATAAAACCTAGAACGGATTAGTGGATATGATTATAAGCTATGAGATCTATTTTATGAACCTGGAAATACTATCAAGGTATTGAATAGATAATACTTTACATGAATGTATTTGTTCGATGTAAGTTTATCGACGAGATTATAAGGTAATATCAAATGATTGAATTATCGGATACATTGAACTATGATTATGAGTCTCTGTTATAAGGTCCACTTTGAATTAGGAAACCCTTACTTTTTAACGTTATTCGGAATAAATGGTAAAGTGATTTACAAGTAAGAACAAAGTATCACTTATTGGGAGTTAGACAAAAGTTAGTGGAGAATCGAATTTTGTAATACTCGATTTATCATATAGAAGGAATAATTAGGATAAGATTCGTTGACTAGATAAACCCATTTGATATGTTATATTAAGATATATTATTTAGAAAGTTAAGAAAATTAAACTAAACATTTACGCATAAAAGAATGAAATCAAATTAAGTTTTAAAGCATAAATGTTATAGGATTTTCGATTTTGTAAGGGATCTTAAATTATATAATTAGTTTTGAAAGGATAACTAGTATGTTATTAGATAAATATTTTAAAAATATGTATAAGATTATAAATTTTAATTTAAATTAGTCATAAAACGTTTTGATATTAAACTAATATTAATAAATAGGCTTTGATAAATAACAAGATTATGAATTATAAAAGTAAATGACCAAAGCACTCAAAAGATTAAGTTACACTTTGAATGAGTTAGTTTTTAATTAATTTAAGTCTAGTTATTAATAAAGGTACGTGTCACAAAATGTTTAATTTTAAATAAAATATTTTGACAAACAACGAGACTTTAATTTATAGAAGGAAATGACCACAACACTCAATTTTATAAGTTATATTTTTATAAAGGTAATTTATTGTTGAGTAAGTCTAATTTTTTGTAAAAGGTACACGTCACGTAACGTAAAAGGCTAGTTTTCTAAACGAACGAAAGTGCGCCCGAAAAACCGAAAGTGGTACATGAGTCGTGAGACCACGACCGTGTCATTTTTGTAAAAATTATATTTTTACCATGAACGTAAATATAATATAATATTTAATTAATTCTAAAGATTAAATATATTAAATATTAAATAATATTAAATCTATATATATAAGTTAATTTTGACGATTCATATGCATGAATGTAAAGTTAGGCATTTTTTGGAAGATTCATGTATGCCACAAAGCGGTTGCCTTTTTTTCTTCATCACTCCGAAATTTCGGAGTTAATGGGTCCCAGAAAACATTCTATATATCTCGAACATGTTTTGGTAAATTTCACAATTCATATATCCATTTATCTCCCTGATTACTCCGCAATATTTAATTAATTTAATATTTTATTTATTATTAAAGATTATTATTATTAATCTATTTATATTAATATTGGTAGTAATATTATTAGTATTATACATAAAATATTACGACGAGGTCATGAGCGGGTCATTTCAAGACAAGTTTTATGAGTAGGATGGGGCTAAGGAAATTATGGGTTATGACTATGGAGGTGATGGGTATGGTTCATGGGTATGCCCGTGAGGTCAATTTGGTAGTTATCATCTCCGTTGCGTCTACGTACCTTTCCTGCAATATTGAACCTCAATATTGATACGTGAGTGCTCATAATTTAATTTTTACATACTAATAGTGTATCCCTGACTAGTGCTCGAGAAAATAAAATTATGCATGCTTGTATATTTGATATTGCCCCTAGATAGGTTATGTTGAATCTTAAAGGTTGTTATACTAGGGATGAAATAAGGTATAAGATATGCATGTCATTGGAAAGCTAGCGAAAAATTAAGAACTTTTCATTTAGATATCGAATGGATTCGATGAACGGTTAGAAAGTTATGAATTAAACAATTAATTTCGTAATTAAGATTGCTAATGGTAATTAGTGAACTAATTTTCTGGGTAATAAAAAGTGGTTATTTGGATTCTACTCGTCGAGTAGATGAATTTTCATATAAAGCACGTGTCGTTTCGTTGAACGGTTGTCAAGTTATGGACAGAAGAAGTTTTGTAAATGTTGATGAAATGTTGAAACGGAAACTGAAATTCTCGCTGATCTGCGTTGTTTCAGATTAAAACAAAAATACCACTGAATTCTTTGTTGTAAGGTCTAACAAACGACTCTGGCCGTTTGTCAATTCGAGTCTCGACGATTTTTCTAAAAATCGTCAAAGTTGACTGTTTGGTCACATTTTAAAATTCTAAAAAGAGTTGAAACTTTTTATTAAAAATGTCAGTTTTGTATCAGTGTCATGGTCGGCCTGATGTGTGTTTACTTTTGCCAAAAATCATGTTATATCTTTGTGGTAACGAGAATTTGAAGACTTTGACCGTTTGTCAATCCGAGTTTCGAGGAATTTTCTAAAAATCTCCAAAGTAGGCTACTCGGTCACTTTTGTAAATTTATTAAAACTGAAAAATTAACTTTGAAACGCCGAAATCGCGTTGGCAACTACGAGTTGTCTAGGTTTAGTTTATTTCTGTAAAATTTATGCTTAATCTTTTTGGTAATGTGTAACTTTTATCTTTGGCCGTTTATCAATCGGAGTTCCGATAATTTTTCTAAAAATCGCTGAAGTGGCCGTTTAGTCATGTTTGACCGAAAAATCATTTTTGTATAAGTTATTGTATTTTTGCGTGCGACCTCGTTTTTACTTTAACCTTTGACTTTTGACCTAACTGAGCATGGGTAATATAACATGTTACTATACTGTTGAGTCAGACTCGAGCATTAGGATTGTGGTACACTTTGACTTGGCCTAAATTGTTAGACAAATATTGACCGTCATATAAATATATATAATTAATATAGGTTCGTGAATCCGAGGCCAACCTTACACTTGTTCAATGATGTTATATGTATTTTTACTACAAAATACAGTATGGTGAGTTTCATTTGCTCCCTTTTACTCATTACATTTTTGGGCTGAGAATACATGCAATGTTTTAATAAATGTTTTACAATATTTATATGCGTGAGTTTCATTTTCCTTTTTACCCTTTATATTTTTGGGCTGAGAATACATGCGCAACTTTTATAAATGTTTTACGAAATAGACACAAGTACGTGAAACTACATTCTATGGTTGAATTATCGAAATCGAATATGCCCCTTTTTATTAAGTCTGGTAATCTAAGAATTAGGGAACAGACACCCTAATTGACGCGAATCCTAAAGATAGATCTATCGGGCCCAACAAGCCCCATCCAAAGTACCGGATGTTTTAGTACTTCGAAATTTATATCATGTCAGAAAGGAGGATCCCGGAATGATGGGGATATTCTTATATATGCATATTGTTATTGTCGGTTACCAGGTGTTCAATCCATATGAATGATATTTTTGTCTCTATGCATGGGACGTATGTTTATGAGAAATGGAAATCTGAAATCTTGTGGTCTATTAAAATGATGGAAACGATTGTTTAAGTTAAACTAATGAACTCACCAACCTTTTGGTTGACACTTGAAAGCATGTTTATTCTCAGGTTTGAAAGAGATCTTCCGCTGTGCATTAGCTCATTTTAAAGATATTACTTGGAGTCATTCATGACATATTTCAAAAGACGTTGCATTCGAGTCGTTGAAGTTCATTAAAGATTATTATTAAGTAAATGACAGATTAGGTCATTTATAGTTTGGATATTATGAAATGGTATGCATACATGTCAACTTTCGATGTAATGAAAGATTGTCTTTTAAAAATGAATGCAATGTTTGTAAAATGTATCATTTAGAGGTCAAGTACCTCGCGATGTAATCATATGTTATTGTATTCGTCCCTATGGATTGGGTCGGGTCGTCTCAATGGTAAGTTTGTTCAACTCTCGGTAGTCGATACACAACCTGAATGTACCATCTTTCTTCTTGACAAACAAAACAGGAGCTCCCCACGGTGATGTGCTTGGTCGAATGAAATCACGCTCTAAAAGTTCTTGTAATTGGCTTTGCAGTTCTTTCATCTTGCTGGGTGCGAGTCTGTAAGGAGCACGAGCTATTGGTGCAGCTCCTGGTATAAGATCTATTTGAAATTCAACGGATCGATGTGTGGGTAATCCCGGTAATTCTTTCGGAAATACATTGGGAAATTCTTTTGCAATGGGAACATCATTGATGCTCTTTTCTTCATTTTGTATTTTCTCGATGTGTGCTAGAACAGCATATCAACCTTTTCTTATTAGTTTTTGTGCCTTCAAATTACTAATAAGATGTAGCTTCATGTTGCCCTTTTCTCCGTACACCATTAAGGGTTTTCCTTTTTCTCGTATAATGCGAATTGCATTTTTGTAACAAACGATCTCTGCTTTCACTTCTTTCAACCAGTCCATACCGATTATCACATCAAAACTCCCTAACTCTACTGGTATCAAATCAATCTTAAATGTTTCGCTAACCAGTTTAATTTCTCGATTCCGACATATATTATCTGCTGAAATTAATTTACCATTTGCTAATTCGAGTAAAAATTTACTATCCAAAGGCATCAATGGACAACTTAATTTAGCACAAAAATCTCTACTCATATAGCTTCTATCCGCACCCGAATCAAATAAAACGTAAGCAGATTTATTGTCAATAAGAAACGTACCCGTAACAAGCTCCGGGTCTTCCTGTGCCTCTGCCGCATTAATATTGAAAACTCTTCCGCGGCCTTGTCCATTCGTGTTCTCCTGGTTCGGGCAATTTCTAATAATGTGGCCCGGTTTTCCACATTTATAACAAACTACATTGGCATAACTTGCTCCGACACTACTTGCTCCGCCATTACTCGTTCCGACACCATTTGTTCCTTTCGTTCTATTAACCCCTGGTCCGTAGACCTCACACTTCGCCGCACTATGACCATTTCTTTTACACTTGTTGCAAAATTTGGTGCAGAACCCCGAGTGATACTTTTCACACCTTTGGCATAGCTGCTTCTGATTATTGTTGTTGTTGCGGTTATTATTGTTGTTGGGATGATTGTTGTAGTTGCTGTTGTTGTTGTTGTTGTTGTTGTTGTTGTTGTTGGGCAGTTTGTTGTAGTTGCGATTGATGTTGCGATTGTTGGGATAATTGTTGCGATTGTTGTTGTAATTGCTGTTGTTGTTGTATTGGTGATTCTTATCACCGTTTTCCTCCCACTTTCTTTTGACTTGCTTCACATTGGCCTCTTCAGCAGTCTGTTCTTTAATTCTTTCTTCAATCTGGTTCACTAGTTTGTGAGCCATTCTACATGCCTGTTGTATGGAGGCGGGCTCGTGTGAACTTATATCTTCTTGGATTCTTTCCGGTAATCCTTTCACAAACGCGTCGATCTTCTCTTCCTCATCTTCGAACACTCCCAGACACAATAGGCACAATTTTGTGAATCGTCTTTCGTACGTGGTAATATCAAATCCTTGGGTTCGTAACCCTCTAAGTTCTGTCTTGAGCTTATTGACCTCGGTTCTGGGACGGTACTTCTCGTTCATCAAGTGCTTGAATGCTGACCACGGTAGTGCGTACGCATCATCTTGTCCCACTTGCTCTAGATAGGTATTCCACCATGTTAAAGCAGAACCTGTGAAGGTATGCGTAGCGTACTTCACTTTGTCCTCTTCAGTACACTTACTTATGGCAAACACCGATTCGACCTTCTCGGTCCACCGTTTCAATCCGATCGGTCCTTCAGTTCCATCAAATTCCAAAGGTTTGCAGGCAGTGAATTCTTTGTAGGTGCATCCTACACGATTTCTTGTACTGCTAGATCCAAGGTTATTGTTGGTATGTAGCGCAGCCTGTACTGCGGCTATGTTTGAAGCTAGAAAAGTACGGAATTCCTCTTCATTCATATTCATGGTGTGTCGAGTAGTCGGTGCCATTTCCTTCAAAATAGTCAAATGGAACAAGTTAATCATACAGAATATTAAGAGTAGTTAATAGTATTTCGTAGCATAATATGAACTCATTTATAAAAGCTTTTTCTTCATATTAGCGTTTTATAAGTTTAAATTCGGGTAGTACCTACCCGTTAAGTTCATACTTAGTAGCTAATATACAATTCAACTACTACAATTCTATATGAAAAACTGATTATAATAATATTTCGCGTTCAAACTTTTATACAATATTTTACAAACTTACAATACCGCTTATTTTACATATAGCATGAAATATAGCACACAATAAATTTGATACAAGATGGTTGTGAAGATAATTCTAGCTAGTACACAAGTCGTTCAGCAAAGGCAATAAAGACACGTAATTCATACGTCCAGAAACAAGTCATGCATTCTGGTTTTACTAGGATTACTTCCCATCCTTGGTCTTGTGGAACATAACTGTTATGGCCGTTGATAAGACAACGTGTTGTAACGTCGTCAAAGGGACGAGGGTTACGTAATGTCCAACAGTCCCGTAACAATCTAAAAACCTCATTTCTTACCCCAATTACCGACTCCGTCACTTGTGGGAACGTTTTGTTTAATTGTTGTAGCCCGATGTTCTTGTTCTTACTTTGGTGAGAAGCGAACATTACTAATCCGTAAGCATAACATGCTTCTTTATGTTGCATGTTAGCCGCTTTTTCTAAATCACGAATTCCAATATTCGGATATATTGAGTCAAAATAATTTCTTAACCCATTGCGTAAAATAGTATTTGGGTTCCCCGCAATATATGCGTCAAAGTAAACACATCGTAACTTATGGATTTCCCAATGTGATATCCCCCATCTTTCGAACGAAAGCCTTTTATAAACCAAGGCATTCTTGGAACGTTCTTCGAATGTCTTACAAACTGATCTCGCCTTAAATAGTTGTGCCGAAGAATTCTGACCGACTCTAGACAAGATTTCATCAATCATGTCTCCGGGTAGGTCTCTTAAAATATTGGGTTGTCTATCCATTTTGTGTTTTTATACTGTAAAATAGACAAGAGTTAGATTCATAAAAAAAATACTTATTAATACAAGCAATTTTTACATATATCATAAAGCATAAGCACACTATATTACATATATTACACCACACGAATACAACTATCTTATTCCGACTCGCTTGTTTCTTCTTCTTCGGTTTTGGTTCGTTTTGCCAAGTTTCTAGGGATATATGATGTTCCCCTAATACGACCCGTCGTTTTCCACATTGGTTTAGAAAAACCTGGTGGTTTAGAGGTTCCCGGGTCATTGTTACAACTTAAGGACTTCGGGGGTTGACGATACATATAAAGTTCATCGGGGTTGGAATTAGATTTCTCTATTTTTATGCCCTTTCCCTTATTATTTTCTTTTGCCTTTTTAAATTCAGTTGGGGTAATTTCTATAACATCATCGGAATTCTCGTCCGAATCCGATTCATCGGAGAATTGGTAATCCTCCCAATATTTTGCTTCCTTGGCGGAAACACCATTGACCATAATTAACCTTGATCGGTTGGTTGAGGATTTTCTTTTACTTAACCGTTTTATTATTTCCCCCACCGGTTCTATTTCTTCATCCGGTTTCGATTCTTCTTTCGGTTCCGATTCTTCTTCCGGTTCCGACTCTTCTTCCGGTTTCTCTTCGGGAACTTGTGAATCAGTCCACGAATCATTCCAATTTACATTTGACTCTTCATTATTATTAGGTGAGTCAATGGGACTTGTTCTAGAGGTAGACATCTATCACATAATATCAAACGTGTTAAGAGATTAATATATCACATAATATTCACATGTTAAAAATATATAGTTTCCAACAAAATTTGTTAAGCAATCATTTTTCAAGTAAACACGGTCGAAGTCCAGACTCACTAATGCATCCTAACAAACTCGATAAGACATACTAATGTAAAATTCTGGTTCTCTAAGACCAACGCTCGGATACCAACTGAAATATCCCGTTCTTATGATTAAAAACGTTCCATATTAATTGATTTCGTTGCGAGGTTTTGACCTCTATATGAGACGTTTTTCAAATACTACATTCATTTTTAAAACAAACCATAACCTTTATTTCATAAATAAAGGTTTAAAAAACTTTACGTAGATTATCAAATAATGATAATCTAAAATATCCTGTTTACATACGACCATTACATAATGTTTTACAATACAAATATGTTACATCGAAATCAGTTTCTTGAATGCAGTTTTTACATAATATCATACAAACATGGACTCCAAATCTTGTCCTTATTTTAGTATGCAACAGCGGAAGCTCTTAGTATTCACCTGAGAATAAACATGCTTTAAACGTCAACAAAAATGTTGGTGAGTTATAGGTTTAACCTATATATATCAAATCGTAACAATAGACCACAAGATTTCATATTTCAATACACATCCCATACATAGAGATAAAAATCATTCATATGGTGAACACCTGGTAACCGACATTAACAAGATGCATATATAAGAATATCCCTATCATTCCGGGACACCCTTTGGATATGATATAAATTTCGAAGTACTAAAGCATCCGGTACTTTGGATGGGGTTTGTTAGGCCCAATAGATCTATCTTTAGGATTCGCGTCAATTAAGGTGTCTGTTCCCTAATTCTTAGATTACCAGACTTAATAAAAAGGGGCATATTCGATTTTGATAATTCAACCATAGAATGTAGTTTCACGTACTTGTGTCTATTTTGTAAATCATTTATAAAACCTGCATGTATTCTCATCCCAAAAATATTAGATTTTAAAAGTGGGACTATAACTCACTTTCACAGATTTTTACTTCGTCGGGAAGTAAGACTTGGCCACTGGTTGATTCACGAACCTATAACAATATATATATATATATATATATATATATATATATATATATATATATATATATATATATATATATATATATATATATATATATATATATATAAAAGTATGTTCAAAATATATTTACAACACTTTTAATATATTTTGATGTTTTAAGTTTATTAAGTCAGCTGTCATCGTTAGTAACCTACAACTAGTTGTCCACAGTTAGATGTACAGAAATAAATCGATAAATATTATCTTGAATCAATCCACGACCCAGTGTATATGTATCTCAGTATTGATCACAACTCAAACTATATATATTTTGGAATCAACCTCAACCCTGTATAGCTAACTCCAACATTCACATATAGAGTGTCTATGGTTGTTCCGAAATATATATAGATGTGTCGACATGATAGGTCGAAACATTGTATACGTGTCTATGGTATCTCAAGATTACATAATATACAATACAAGTTGATTAAGTTATGGTTGGAATAGATTTGTTACCAATTTTCACGTAGCTAAAATGAGAAAAATTATCCAATCTTGTTTTACCCATAACTTCTTCATTTTAAATCCGTTTTGAGTGAATCAAATTGCTATGGTTTCATATTGAACTCTATTTTATGAATCTAAACAGAAAAAGTATAGGTTTATAGTCAGAAAAATAAGTTACAAGTCGTTTTTGTAAAGGTAGTCATTTTAGTCGAAAGAACGACGTCTAGATGACCATTTTAGAAAACATACTTCCACTTTGAGTTTAACCATAATTTTTGGATATAGTTTCATGTTCATAATAAAAATCATTTTCTCAGAATAACAACTTTTAAATCAAAGTTTATCATAGTTTTTAATTAACTAACCCAAAACAGCCCGCGGTGTTACTACGACGGCGTAAATCCGGTTTTACGGTGTTTTTCGTGTTTCCAGGTTTTAAATCATTAAGTTAGCATATCATATAGATATAGAACATGTGTTTAGTTGATTTTAAAAGTCAAGTTAGAAGGATTAACTTTTGTTTGCGAAAAAGTTTAGAATTAACTAAACTATGTTCTAGTGATTACAAGTTTAAACCTTCGAATAAGATAGCTTTATATGTATGAATCGAATGATGTTATGAACATCATTACTACCTTAAGTTCCTTGGATAAACCTACTGGAAAAGAGAAAAATGGATCTAGCTTCAACGGATCCTTGGATGGCTCGAAGTTCTTGAAGCAGAATCATGACACGAAAACAAGTTCAAGTAAGATCATCACTTGAAATAAGATTGTTATAGTTATAGAAATTGAACCAAAGTTTGAATATGATTATTACCTTGTATTAAAATAATAACCTACTGTAAGAAACAAAGATTTCTTGAGGTTGGATGATCACCTTACAAGATTGGAAGTGACCTAGCAAACTTGAAAGTATTCTTGATTTTATGTAACTAGAACTTGTAGAATTTATGAAGAACACTTAGAACTTGAAGATAGAACTTGAGAGAGATCAATTAGATGAAGAAAATTGAAGAATGAAAGTGTTTGTAGGTGTTTTTGGTCGTTGGTGTATGGATTAGATATAAAGGATATGTAATTTTGTTTTCATGTAAATAAGTCATGAATGATTACTCATATTTTTGTAATTTTATGAGATATTTCATGCTAGTTGCCAAATGATGGTTCCCACATGTGTTAGGTGACTCACATGGGCTGCTAAGTGCTGATCATTGGAGTGTATATACCAATAGTACATACATCTAAAAGCTGTGTATTGTACGAGTACGAATACGTGTGCATACGAGTAGAATTATTGATGAAACTGAACGAGGATGTAATTGTAAGCATTTTTGTTAAGTAGAAGTATTTTGATAAGTGTATTGAAATCTTTCAAAAGTGTATAAATACATATTAAAACACTACATGTATATACATTTTAACTGAGTCGTTAAGTCATCGTTAGTCGTTACATGTAAGTGTTGTTTTGAAACCTTTAGGTTAACGATCTTGTTAAATGTTGTTAACCCAATGTTTATAATATCAAATGAGATTTTAAATTATTATATTATCATGATATTATCATGTATGAATATCTCTTAATATGATATATATACATTAATTGTCTTTACAACGATAATCGTTACATATATGTCTCGTTTAAAAATCATTAAGTTAGTAGTCTTGTTTTTACATATGTAGTTCATTGTTAATATACTTAATGATATGTTTACTTATCATAGTATCATGTTAACTATATATATATATCCATATATATGTCATCATAAAGTTTTTACAAGTTTTAACGTTCGTGAATCACCGGTCAACTTGGGTGGTCAATTGTCTATATGAAACATATTTCAATTAATCAAGTCTTAACAAGTTTGATTGCTTAACATGTTGGAAACATTTAATCATGTAAATATCAATCTCAATTAATATATATAAACATGGAAAAGTTCGGGTCACTACACCCCCGGTTGGTTACTTCCCCCTTGATCCTACCACTATATATATATATATATATATATATATATATATATATATATATATATATATATATATATATATATATATATATATATATATATATATATATATATATATATATATATATATATATATATATATATATATATATTGTAATATAATATAGTATTTTAAGTAATGAAATCTGTATATTAAATTAAATTAGGAAATCTTATAATTAGATTAATATATGGAAATAACTGATAGACTGACACGTGGTAGGAATAAAGGAGGAGTTGACATGTAGCAGAAATTAATCAGGAGTTGACACGTAGGATTATTTTCACGCACTTTATATAATGTATAGATTCATGTTGATACATGTTAGTATAAACTATATGTTTAATTTGAATATATATGAACAACTATGAAGTACATAAGTATCATTGTGTATGGTGATGACATTGCGTAGGAAAAGCATGTAGTTACATAGCAAGAAGTGAATGATCTTTAACCTCAATAATAAGAGGGTGCAGTTAAATAGATGGGAAGTGGGTAAAAGCAAATATAGATAAAAATGTGCTACATTATTCCGACTACCAATAATGTTTACATTAAAACTCCACTTATTAAAGGCGTGTAATTGTAATCCATTTACACTTTTCATGACTTGAAAACACAACCGTTTGAACGTGAAAGGTTAATGATTTATACGTCGAGCAATCAGTGAACATGGTCAGGTAACTAATAATAAGGTGTGACTGTATTCCTGCAAAAGAAGTCACCAAATGATGCACTAATGAGAGGGGTAAAAATTGAACTGTGGATATATTAACGTATTAGAGCAGACAAAGGCTCTCACCATTGCATACTAGCTTTTGAGAGAGCATGAAGGATTATGAAACCAAACATATTGTTAAATAAACTCTCGATAAATAATATTTAAAAGCATTAAAAAAACAAAATTAATTTGGGTAGATGATGAGTTTTGTAGTACCTCTATTAATATTAATGTAGATTGTTGAAAGTCTCTTTGTAGACAATATTTCGGGTCTAAGTTCTTCAACTCTTTATCATTATCTTCCATCATGAATATTTTGAGGCCTTCCGGATTTGTTACCCTATATAGCGCAACATATAGTTGACCTTGACTGAAGACAGGAGGTGGCAAATAAAGTTCAACGTAATCGAGTGATTGGCCTTGACTTTTATTGATGGTCATTGCATAACATGGCCGCACCGGGAGTTGTATTATTTTCATTATAAAAGGCCATTTTGACTTGGTAGACGTGAGGACAATTCTAGGTATTATGATTGTTTTCCCTATGTGAGATCAAGTAATGATTCTGGCCTGAATGACAAATTTTTGTAGATCAGTGATAATGAGCCGAGTCCCATTACATTGGCCTTCACTTGGATATACATTTCTCAAGAGCATTACCGAAAGGCCTATTTTAAGGCTGAGCTCATGCGGTGGCATACCTGGGAAATTTAATGAATTTAAGAATTGAATAGGGATGCGAATCCATGTAGGTTCATCTTCGCCTTCTTTTGCTTTTGCAGGTAGATTTCCATCGCCTACATCCAAAACCCATTTATTGAACTTTTGCTTTCGAGTATCAACTTCCCCACTATCAGTGTATTCATTCACTCTCATGATGCATGAAAGTTTGAAAAGTTGACAATATTTCCACAAATCTGATCTGTTGATGTATGATTGAACAACTTCCTATCTTTTTCCTTTTGGAATGACCGACAAAATTTGTCGAAAGTCACCCCCAACAATAGAGTCATACCTCCAAATAACCATCTTATGTTTCTACCTTTTTTGTACCCTAATATATCCCTTAAAGTTTTGTCCAGTGCTTCAAAAGCGCACCTTTGAGTCATCGGAGCTTCATCCCATATTATCAATCTGACTTCATGCATTAGTTCTGCCAAATGTGTATTCTGCTTTATTCCGCATGTGTTATTTTCCATTAGTTCCAATGGTATTACAAATCCGATGTGAGCTGTTCTCCCTCCAGGTAATAGCAATGAAGCAATTCTTGAGTGTTCAATATTATTTTTTTAGGTTATTTGTAAACCTCGAGAGACATATAGCCTTCAATAGTATATTTTAGGGCAAATGGCCCGAAAGGGTAACCTATGTTGTCAAATTTGACAATCAAGGTAACCCCCAATTTCAGTAAGCCCAAAAAGGACTCAATTTTAATTTTTGCTCGCAAAAAGGACCGAGTGTTCAAATTTTTTAAAATTGAGGTAATATCAGACGATTTTTTTTAAAAAAATCGCGAATACTTCAAATTGAGACTTGAAACAGATTCCTAATGCTCCGAATTTCATTTTTTGTAAAGCAAATAGATCCAAAACATCACGAAAAGCAATGAATCGAGATGAACAAGTCGTTTGAACAAGTCGAGATGAAGAAGTCGATTCAACCTTTTTCGTGATGTTTTGGATCTAATTGCTTCACAAAAAATGAAATTCGGAGCATTAGGAATCTGTTCCAAGTCTCAATTTTAAGTAATTCGCGATTTTTAAAAAAAAATCCGTCTGATATTACCTCAATTTTAAAAAATTTGAACACGCAGTCCTTTTTGCGAACAAAAATTAAAATTGAGTCCTTTTTGGGCTTACTGAAATTGGGGGTTACCTTGATTGTCAAATTTGACAATATAGGTTACCCTTTCGGGCCATTTGTCCTATATTTTATGAGCATCAACATTTAGAGGTGTCAAAATAGCCGAGTCAAGTAACAGATCAAAAGGTGTGAGTTTCGTGTCTCAACCCCATAATAATTTTAGGCCTAAAGTAAGTTGTTTACGTTAAAAAGTAAGTGCAATAAATATAAAAGTGATTCAATAATAAGCTGATAATTTTGATTATGGTGATGCCAGAGGTTCATTACATATTAAGGTGGAATTTCAATTATATATACGTGTTCGTGTATAAGTTTTTTTTTACGCATGTGGCCTGTTACCAAAAAAAATAACCCTAATCAACCCATTAATAAATAAACATATGTGACTCAACATAGTATAATCTTATATAAAATGAATTAGTATAATATATTAAAAGAATTATGTAATGATCAAGTTAAATAAAAATTTTTGTTAGGTAATCTTCAAAGGAACAGGGAAAGTTATAAAAAATATCAAACCAACCAAATTGGTTTGTTTTGACAAGTTACTGATAGTTCAGAATGCTAGTCAAATTGTGCAAACAACTAATTTTAAGGCCTTTCCAAAGGCTATGTTAAACAAATAAAAGGAGGTACCTGATGATGCAACTGCAAGTACAATCTTGCTCTCTGATCTCATCTCAAAATTATGGCCTTATATAAAAAAGTTTTCCCAGTTCCTCTAGGGCCATATACAAAAAAAAAACACCCTTTTGTTCTTCTACTGATGTGATGACCTTCTCATAAATTGAAAGTTGGTATGCGCTCAAGGAGTTATAAAGGTTCACGTGTTATATCCTCGATTGTTCTATATTGTAGTTTAACTATTCTCGAATCAAACGGTTGTCCATTTTGGTTAGCAACGCAGGGTGGGGTTGTGGTAGGTGTTGGTAATCTGACAATGATTTTCCATTTTTATTTACAACCGATTGTATTTCAACCAAACAATAATTCTTCCTTTGGAAGTCAGTGAGGTTTAACTCCGGGAACTTAATTTTTTTTTTTTCTCTTTATATGTAGTATATCTTTAGATAAAGCTTCCCAATTTTTTTCCCATAACTTAAGTGGGTTGGTTACATCACAAATTAACAATATTGTGACAAACAAATCTCGAAGTTGTGCACCGGACGCCCATAACCTTGCTTCCGATATCGCCTGTGTCCATTCTCTATCATCATTAATAAGACCATATGCAAAGCAAGCATCTTTAAATGTTTCATGTATTTTTCCATCAACTGTCCGAAGTTCTTCAAATGATCTAGGTCCCCTTAATATATTCAACAGTATCCTAAGATAGTAGCATTCACATGATGCAGGGTGAGAATATACAATAGGACCAATGCATTCCCTTTGTTTCCGACGCTCCCATATTTTCTTCTATTGTTTCCACACGTAATGGGTAGGTATCTTTCCATAAGTTAGTTTCCTCGCTTCTAGATCTCATTTATTCAGTTAAAACCATTCTGTGAACATTGTTTCTTTGATACTTTCCCTTTGAGTAGGGCAGGAAGAGTTTCTGAGTCACGGAGGGTGATCGTATGTTGATTTGGTAGGTGATAGGACAACTTTATAACTGATGGTTTAGAGTATTGTATGTCAAAGGAAAACATACGCCAAACCGCGTCCCACGGAGATAAATACCTGAAATCCAATTAATTTTTGATTTCATCCACTTCAATAATCTTTTCTGATTGTGTATTACCCGTGTTTGAAATATTTTCTTGTATTACGATAGTTGCTCTATCCGGCCCTTTGTTCAAGTACTTAAATATGTACTTAATTTCTCTAGATCTGTTACACCACTCTACATTAATGTGAGCATTGTATAACAAAGCTACTGTCAAATGTAGCTTTACCTTTGGTAACTTTCACTCCATTATTTCCTCTTCTATAATTAGGGTATCCATCTTCATCAATTGTTGAATCCGCATAATATGATTTTGGAAAATGTTCAGAAAATTTTTTATCAATGATACATGGAGCATTCATGCGTTTTCCACTGCAAGGTCCATGTAACATGTAATCAATAGTAGCCTTGTATCCATCTGGATCCTGTGTTTGAGAGGGAATTCCAGCCGCAATTAGATCATCAATGTCATCCGGGGTCTTGCATTTGTCTTGATTTTGCAACCATATTAGTATATGAGCATGTGGTAAGCCGCGCTTTTGAAACTCTATTTGATATACACCTGATCAAAGTTAAAGGTCATAAGTGTTGCATTTATATAATAAAAGGAAGGTTTGAATAAAATCGATAAAATAAAAGGAAGGTAGGGGAAATAGTTGTAGAAATTTATTTTGCGTTACCTGCTATACATATTCCAAAAATGTGATGTTGCATCAGGTCGTGCATTAGTTCATCTAACTTCACTTTAAAATGTATTGCAATTGTTTCTGGACGATCATGTTGTTTCTGGCCAACAATATAGTATATCATCTCTTCAATTTCTAGCCATTTCTGGTTAGTTGTGAAGGTAATAAATAAATCTGGGTTCCCAAATTCCCGACACAAAGTCATTGTATCTTGGTAGTTTTGCATCAGATATCGGGGGCTTCCTGTAAAAGTTGATGGTAAGACTATTCTCTTGCCGATCGATGCAGCTTTTGTGTCTCCTCTTGTAACCGCATCACATATATTATGGTATAGGTCAACAGGCAATTCGTTTTGATTATTTCTTCGCCATCTGAGTCTTTGTTCTTTAATAGATGTGTAAGCGTCAACCAAATATTGTTGAAATAAGCGTCTACCTCTAAGTAGAGTTGTGGCCTCAGTTTCTCGTTATTGAATCTTGTAGCAATAGTATTCTCGCATGGTTAAAAAACCTCGATTAGTTTTCCTTGTGCCATTATTATTATAATATGGTATCTCTTCGTGATAGCCTGTTTCACCATAAGAGAACAACAAAGGGTATTGTAAAGCCATGTATAATTGATGAAGTTCAGATATTCTTTTTGCTGCAGAGTTTTTCTGGTTTACAATAATATCTGTTGAGGTAGTACTTTGATCAAAGTCGCTCATAACCAATGCTGCCACCTCAGATACATGGGGGGTGTTATATTGTCTTGAACTTGGTCTATTGCCAAGTAATCGAAGCTGAAAGTCTTCTGATGTATATTGAGAGCACCAATCTCTAGCCATCTGAAATGCTTTCGCAACAACACTAAATTCATTGAGCATGCTAATGAGGTTCGCTATTATTTTTTCATCAGCAATTTCTTTAGAATCATTATCCATGAAAGCTGACATACGATTCTTGGCTTAATTCTGTGTGTCATAGAAGTATAGCTGAGCATACTTGGGTTGTGTTCCCTCTATAGGCAGCAATGAACTAATTTTATGATATGTCTGGCCACTAATTCGAAATGTATAATGCCCTCTTCCTTGATTAACAGAATGGTATATTTTTGCTTTAAACGATGTGAAGCAAAACATGATATTGTATATTCGGATTTTCTCTCTAAACTTTGAAGTGGTAGGATCATTATAATCAAGCAAGTTTTTCAAAAGAGAAGGAGCTTCTTTGTGTTTAGGAAGGAGAACTTTATCACTTTGGCAACAAAGCGAAAAGGTTGGAGTCTTAGAATTTTTTTGCTTTGTTGTTCCTCTCTTCATACCACATGGTTGCATTGCAAGTAGGACACTTATATGATGGAGCTCCAATGTTATGGTATGACACATTTAAACCTTGCAAATTAATATAATTGTTAGGAGAGAAATATACAGATGCATAATTGAACTTGTTAAAATTAGCAGGAATAGTAAAGATATGTAATGGTAGAGATAACGAAAGTGAGTAACCTGTAGAGTTGGATGCTTTCTTTGTACTGACCTTTTTAGAGCAATTTTTTTCCTTGAGCCTGAAAGAATTGCAATGTATGTGTCAAGCTAATTTATTTATAGTATCAGGAAGAGAAAACATAGATGGTAATTTGCTCGGTCATTTTTTTGATGGTAAGTTACTAAATGTGTAAAAAGAATAAAGATTTTAAAACCACCTGTTTTTCGGTTGTTTGGTCAACCAACTTGAGACCAAACCATGAATGGAGTATTCCATATGGCATAATATTTGTTGCTGAATGAATCTTTAGAAAACCTTGTAGCAACTTGGAGGGAGATGGCATTTTACATGTCAACAAATTATTCTATATCATAAAGTATGGTGTTATAAGAGCAAAACATTGGTATAAGATTATCATTAATCTTAGTTAACTACTAATGCATATTCTAGATTTTGATGCCTAAAAGTCAAAACCTTTGATAAATTTCCCTGTGGTATCACTGAGTCTTTTGCCATCGATGACGAACCTCAATCATTCAATTAACCTAGAACTATATGTTCAACTAATAATGGAGTAAGAATTTTCTAAGTTAATGTTAAGTTACCTGTTTGTGTTTCTATTAATTTGAGACAGCAGTACATCTGTGTTTTTCCATGTGATGTGATATTTGTTGATTTTTCCATGTGATGTGATATTTGTTGATTTTTATATCAATAGTGGACTACGTAGAAAGTTGGCCATGAGTAGATGTCACTGGTATCATTCAATAGAGCGCAAGAAAGTTATTAGAATTATGCATATAGCCTCTGTAGTGTACAAATTTTGTTGAGCAAAAAAATATTGAACACATACCTGTAGACATTGTGTTTGTAGTAGGGAACACATACTTGTAGGTTACCTATAGATTAGAAGATGATATATATAGGAAATATGGAAGGTAATAGGTTACTAAGACTTTCCAGTTTCTTTTGAAACAATAATTAATTAATATCACATGGGTGTAACATTATTATTTCATTTATAGTATAATTAAGTAAAATTAATGATATCTTAACTCCATCGCATTTCAACTAAGTTATTATTATTATTATTATTATTATTATTATTATTATTATTATTATTATTATTATTATTATTATTATTATTATTATTATTATTATTATTATTATTATTATTATTATTATTATTATTATTATTATTATTATTATTACTACTACTAGCTTAAGACCCGCGAATTTGCGGGATTTTTTTAGGGATGAATCAAAAATTAAATTGTCTGAATAATTATAGTTTATATAGTATATGTTAGGTTGTCAATTTCAGTAGTAATGTTGAATAACTGATAATAAATCAAGCAAGTTATAACCTTAAAAAATAAATAACACAAAGTTGAAAACCATAATACTGGAAAATATGTTTAGTTTAACTCAAATTTAGCGACACAAAAAACAAATACAAAGCAATTATATGTTTACATACAAATACTAAACAAACACAAAGTGACAAAAAAGAGCTTTTACATGTTTAAGACACTTTGAATGCTTTTGATGATGGTTGAAGTCCATGCCAGTCCCTTGCAAAATAACAGGTGATAAGAACCTTTACGTTTACGCACACATGATACCTCCGCTCCTCGGTATATTCTTAAAGACAACAAATTTGTATTAGATGAAGGTTATGAAAACAGAGGAAATGTACCTTGAGCGAACTCAACCAGCTCATGTAGGCACCTCTATTCATATTATCACTGAAAAGCAAATCAAGTAACACATATTATAGGGCATTTAGTGTATTAGATAAATCAAACACATAGCCACTTGGGGCACCTGAACATTTAACATGTATACCACATGTTACATGTGCTTTGTATGTAGAGAATGGATCCTATGATAACACTATTAAAGTAGAAATGGTAAAAAGCAAAACAACATTGGGCTATTCAAAATGACATGACGGAGCACCACATTCTTCTCTATCTTAGCATTGTATTGTAATAAAATTTTAGATCCTATGCAACCCTTTTACAAACTCAACGATAAGTATATAAATGACTATATTCAAAATTTGTAGTTTAACTCCACAAATAAATAACTTAAACTAAAATTTGTACTTCAACTCAACAAATATATCACTTGGTCGCCTATTTCCTATTTAGCTCTTTCCGACCCGCCATTTGATCTATTTATATTTACCTATGTACCAAGCATGATAATGTAAAAAGGATCAATCAAAACCCAAATTGACCCATTCATAATAGGTGAGCTGAAACATAAATAGGAGCTCAATGCACACAGTTGGAACAATTAAAGAAAAACTTACCATGTTAAAATTTCTAACACCTCTATGGGCAATCAAATTGGTCATGTTTTCGAGAAGATAACCAGTGATCCCAATGCTGACCAAAATAAAGAAGATGTTCTTATTAGAGTATAGCGAAATTCAGTGATTTGTGCCCATATTGATAGACCAAACACAGCTTGAAAATTTTTGACATTCCGATTAAAAGTATAGGCTATAAGATATGCTACAAAAGCATTTACAGAAGTGGTCGGTCTGAATCCAAAATATCATATTTTAATAATTAAGTTATGGTATGCACAAAAACATTTACTCAAACATGTGCATTACAAATATTTTACCAAAAGGCTTGTTTAATTAGCACAAAGGGGTTAAGATACCTATTTTTCGGCTTCAGATACCTCTAGAGTTTCTACTAGTAATCAGTAAGAAGATGTGCCATTACACTTCCATAAAATTGAATTTGCATAGAAAAAAACTAAGATTTTCTGTCACACCAGTAACGCTAAGACGATGTGCGCGTGGAATTCCATAAAACAAACAGATTAACCTATCGAAAGAGTGAAAGAACCAATATACTACATAACCTTATTACCTTAAGCATGTTTGTTACAATATAATGCTAAGATGATAACATGATGTACAATTGTATGAGTATTATGTTGCATTTGCCTTCATTAAAACACATTATTGTGTAAGCTACAACAATAATCCACATCGTCAACTGTACAAATGAATTTACATTTCAAACGATTAGATCTCTATATAAAACAATTTAGGAAGCTATAGACATTACATATTACATATATACTATATAAAGCAATAAAGCATCAACTGTTCAACTTCAACATAAACAAAAAGTGACATGATTTAACATAAATTAAATTCGTATTTATCCATTATCTAAACCACTAGATAAGGTGAACTAATAAGTATCAAAAGTAAGGTCATAAGTTTGCAATCGCTAATCACCTCAGTTTGTTTTTGGATAAAACACCTTACAATGTACTAAACCCAGGTTTATATTAAACCATTAACGATAATAGTAGTATAAGATTTAAATAATACATTATTGGTGATTGAACATGTTTCTGTTTTGATCGTTGATCCTCCCGAATATACAAATTGTTCGCCTTATGATCCTACAAATACAAAATATACAGTTTAGTTTTTTTTTAAATCAATTAATCTAATTTTAATAAATGGCTTAAATCTAAAACCCTTAACACAAAAAACCAAAACTTTTAAACAATTATCAATTACCCAAATCACAAAATCCATAGACAAACAATCACTTAAAATATACAAATGGCCCATTTAAGCACACATCTTACCCGTCCATATCGCCAGTCGGATCAGTCTTAAGATACTGACTACAACGATATTTCATCACTTGAAATTATGATTGATTTGGGGCTAAGCATGTCTGCAAATTTCTTCACCCCAAAAGTTTCTTACGAAGCTATATATAATAATAAGCTAAAGAAGATACCTGTTGAATAAAATAAAAAATAATTAGGAATTTGAAAATTAGGGAAAACATAGATATAACATGAGTGCATACCATCAATCTATATATTCTATATCTAATAAATAAAAGTTATATCAAAGATTTAAAGAGGTTTTTACCAGCATAATGCCGCATAAAAACGACACCAAACACATCTAAACACCTTTAAGTCGTAAAACAAATAAATGTAATTAGAAATGTAGTGACCTCTAAAGATATGCTTAAATCGCCATTCGATTCCATGGAGATCCTTAGCTACCAACTCTTGAGTAGGTGTCGGTTGAGTCATGTCCTAATCGAACTCAACAAATTAGAGTATCATCAAAAAATAAACATTCAAAAACAGTTTTCTAACTTTGTTAAAACTAACAAACTTACTAATGGAGGTAGGCATTCATTAGCATGTTTTCTAAGTACTGAAAAGCCACCATGAGTGCTTGTATTGGAGGCCGTCAGCAGTTTACAAAAATAATTAAACATTTAGTCTATCACAGCTCGGCAAGGAGTTCATCAGGACCCGTGAGATAGCTTTCGCTTTGCTACATTACCTAAAAATCATAAAGCCAACTTCTTTATATCACAAATATCACAAATTATCCACATAAATGTAGGGTTAACAGAGGATTCTTACATTTTGTTCGGGTACTATAGTGAGTTGAGCATAAACTTCATCAGTTTCGTGTTCAGCCTAAATGAAAAATTAAAAAACTTAACAGTAAGTCATCTTTTATTTTGCAAATTATATACAAATAATCAAACATTGTGAAATAATCATAATACATACCAGTAACTCGGTGTTAAACACGACAAAGAACCTTTGATTTTAACCTGTTAGGGATAAACCATACGTAAACAGTTCAAAGTTGTGATCTTTTTATGATAAACACATTAAAACATGTTTGTTCAATAATCATATATTACCACTGCAATAGCAGATAACTCCGATATGTACCACATATACCTGGTGTTCTGGTTGCAGCCTCATTAGGTAATCCTTCTGTTTGCATCAAACTCTTGCATAAAAACTGAATCATGAAAATGCATACAAAACAAAAATAGCAAATTTTTGAGTATTCAAAGCTAATTGATTGATGCAACCATTTGTGCTTTACGATTCTGCATAATTAAATTAAACAATACCCTTCTTCCATTATCAGTCTCAGATAATGACACTAAATTATATTGCAATTTCACCTTTAGACCAATTCCAATAATGAACAACCCCATCTTCAAACCCATCAAAATAACATGCTGTCACAAATTCTTAATTCCATTAGCAATCCCATCATCTTCAAAAGATCCTTCCTTTGTTAAATTAATCCTGTAAACAGTTAGAGGTCCAATAAAACACATAAAAAATATGCTACAACAACGATTGATATGGTGGAAATCAACCCGCTAACTTTTCTTGTTAGTGATTATCGCCGGGAACCCTAATTGCTCGGCATCTTCATAAATCGCCTAAAATATGCACACACGATTGCACAAATCAGAGATGAAGATTGAAGATGATTGAAGGCGATTGCAGGAGAGTATAGTGTTTTTTGTTCTTGAATGGAGTTTAAAATAATTTTTTTCATTCGATTAAAGATGTGAGTGGTGTCGGTGTATTGCGTAGGACACAACTCACATCTTAGGAGGAGATTGTTGTGATAAAATCCAATAAAATTATTTATGGAATTTGATGTCAATTTATTTAAGTTTAATAGTGTTTTAAGCACAAAATGTAAATGGCTTGTTAAGTGGTATAAAAACGAAGCTATGCCTTAAAAATCACTAGCTTTAGTTGATTTGCCAAAAGCCCCTCTCATTTGTTCGTTCCCAAAAACCTTGCCTCGAAGTGTATGTTTAGTGTTCATTCCATTTCCTCATATTGTTCGAGAAAATTGTGAAGATTATACCAATCTTGGTTTTAATTTTCATAAACAATCATTGCAAATAATAAAAAAATTTATATTACATGTTTAATTAAATTGATTTGTGATTGCTCTATCAACTTTTATCATGACTTAAATGTTTCATTTATATACAATTGCATATACATAACACAAACACACGACATCATCTATATTACTGCTACAATCGAATTGATCATTTGATATTATTTTTTTGTGTGCAAGGGTAGTTTTGTAATCAAACAATTCAATTTTAAGATTATGAGGTCATTAGAAAGATTAGGAAAAAATTAAGGGTTAAGATCATAGATGGTTAATGTAATGGATGACTAAGATTAGTCGAGGCTTTTTAAAATGACCTATTTTAGCTTTTGTTATTATATATAGAATAGATTATTATTATTATTATTATTATTATTATTATTATTATTATTATTATTATTATTATTATTATTATTATTATTATTATTATTATTATTATTATTATTATTATTATTATTATTTTCATTATCATTATTATTATTATTATTATTATTATTATTATTATTATTGTTATTATTATTATTATTATTATTATTATTATTATTATTATTATTATTATTATTATTATTATTATTATTATTATTATTATTATTATTATTATTATTATCAATGAGATGGCTTATTCGGGCATACAAAAACTGCTTATTCGGGCATACTAAAACATCATCAATGAAATGTCATTTTTGAAATCTAAACTGCTTCGAATGGGGGAAAGCCTTAAGGAAGTCTTGCTCGTAGCGCCGTTTTCTATTTATCTTGCGAAAATGGGCCTAATCTGCAATTGAAAATTTTTCGAAAAATTATCCACAAAATTTTGCTCGATTTTGTGGGGAATGTAGTGAATTTAAATATGTGTTTTGCAGCCATTAATTATCATCAAAACGAAACTACACTCTCACATATTCACATTCAATGTGAAATTTAGAAAAAAAACAAGAATAAGGTTATGAATCTAGAGAAATAAAAAAGCGGCTAAAAATAATCGAACAATAAAATCAAGACGTTATAAAAGCAACAACGTTTTGTAGCTAGTGGTGAGATAGTAGCCCCAACATGATTCTTGATACACCTAACTACAATATTAAATAAAAACAAGTATCATATTGGTATTTAAACAGGCACAACAATTCACATGTGAAGGTATTACTTATCTTAAGATCTAAAAGTGCAAAATTCTCCTTTAAGAACAGTAAAATGTCATTTTTAGAATTTAAACTGCTTCGAACGGTGGAAAGCCTTAAGGAAGTCTTGATCGTAGTGCCGTTTTCAAGTTATCTTGCGAAAATGGGCATAATCTACAATAGAAAATTTTTTGGAAAATTTTCCCCAAAATTTTGCCCAATTTTGTGGAGAATGTAGTGACTTCAAACATGTGTTTTGCGGCCATTAATTATTATCAAAACGAAACTACACTCTCATATATTTGCATTCAATATGAAATTTAGAATCAAAAACAAAAATAAGGTTATGAATCTAGAGAAATAAAAAAGCGGCTAAAAATATTCGAACAACATCAACGTTTTGTAGCTAGTGGAGAGATAGTGTGACAACCCGGAAATTTCCGACCAAATTTAAACTTTATCTTTATATTATTCCAACACGATAAGCAAAGTTTGTTAAGTTGAACCTCAAGGATGTTAAACCATGTTCATACATTCATTTAACCTCGACCAAATTCCAATGATTCACGAATCATTATATGAATAGATATGATTATATATGTATATGTGTATATATTATAAATTGAAAATATTAACAAAGTATTAAACGTATAATACTTTACATGAACGTATTTGTTTCAATATGTTTATCAGTGGAATTAGAAGATAATATCAAATGATTGATTTATCAAATACATTGTATGATTATGAGTCTTTGTTGTGAGGTCCACGTTGATTTGTGAAATCATTTATTTTTAACGATATTCGGAAAAAATGGTAAAGTCATTTACAAGTAAGAACAAATGTATCATTTGACGTGGGTTAGACAAAAGTTAGTAGAAAACTGGTTTTCATAATGTTCGACTGATCTATTTTCAAATACATGAAAATGATTTCGAAAACTGAGTTATTGTAATTTATTATAAGGTAAATTGATTATATAGAATTAGAAGAAATCAATTAAAGCTTTATATTATAAATTTATATATATAGTATTACAAAAACGTAAACGTGCTACGACATAGTAAATTTTATTAAACGATTATACATAATAATCTTTGAAATATAATTAGTTTTGAAATGACAAACATTATATCATTAAATAAATATTTCAAACATATATATTATGTATAAATTTATAATTCTAAATGAAAATATATATATATATATATATATATATATATATATATATATATATATATATATATATACATATATATATATATATATATATATATATATATATATATATACATATATATATATATATATATATATATATATATATATATATATCTATATTTTAACTTAGTCATAAAACATCTTGATTTAAAATAATATATTTTGATAAACAACGAGCCACTGATTTATAGAAGCAAATGACCACAACGCTCAATTTTATAAATTACAATTTTTATAAAATAATTTATCGATGAGTAAGTCAAATTTTTGATAAAGGTACACGTCGCGAAACGTAAAGTATCAGTTTTCTGAGTGTACGAAAATGCGTTCGAGAAACCAGATCCAAGACATAAGTCGAGTGACAACGTACGAGTTATTGGAACGAAAATTACATTTTTACCATGCACGTAAATATAATATATAATTAATTATATAAATTAAATATATTATAAAATATATATATAAAAAACTGTCGGCAGCCTCGAATTATTGAGCGATGATCTGGAATAATGAGTGCCGCGATCGCGGCCTATTGTGCTTGGAATCCTCTGCAATCGCAGAGTATTGGGGACCAGAAATGGCTATAAGTCGATCAGTTTTTGGTCGAATGGAATCATCAATCTATCCCTCAATCTCTCGTATCCTCTCTATATACATATATAAATTATAATAATAATAATAATAATTATTATTATTAAGATTAATATTATTATTAATCGTATTATTATTGTTAGTAGTAATATTATTAATATTATACAAAAAATACTACGATGAGGTCATGAGCGAATTATTTCAAGACGGGTTTTCCAAGTAGGATAGGGCTAAGGAAATTATGGGTTATAGCTATGGAGATTATGGGTATTGTTCGGAGTTATGCTCGTGAGTCAAACCTAGTGTTTATCATATCCGTTGCGCCTACGTACTTTCCTGCAATATTGAATCTCAATATTGATACGTGGGCACTCATAACTTAACTTTTATATATTATTAGTGTATCCCTGACTAGTGCTCGAGTATATTTGATTATGCATGCTTGTATATTTAATTTTGTCGTTAGATAGTTTATGATAAATTATGAATTTATTACATATGCGACTAAGATAAGGTATATGATATGCATGTCATTGGAAAGCTGACGAAAAATCAATAACTTTTCATTTAGAAAACGTATGGTTTCGATGAACGGATTAAAAGATATAGTCAATTGAATTATCTATAATTTTAAAGTATTAATGTTAATATGATTATTATTATCGTTAACATTATCGCTATCGTTATCGTCATTATTATCGTTATTATTATTATTATCTAATAATCAATAAAATTATTATTATTATTATTATGATTATTATTATTATTATTAATATTTTTAAAATAATTAATATTTTTATCAAAAATATCATTTTATTATTTTTATCGTCATTATTATTATTAAAAGTATCATTAATATTAAAACCATCATTTTTAATTGAGATATCACTGTTATTATAAAATATCATTATTATTATCATTTTAGTATTATCATTATTAAAAATTTATCATTTTGAATAGAATTATTACTTTTATAAAATATTATTATTATTACAGTTAATATTAAAAAGTATCGTTATTATTAAGATTATCATGATTAGAATTACCATTTTATCATAATTAATAACATCATTAGTAAATATAAATATTATTATTATTATTATTATTATTATTATTATTATTATTATTATTATTATTATTTTATTATTATTATTAAAAATAATTAATATTATTATTATAAAATAATGCAACTTTACTTATTACTATTATTATCGATATTATTTTATCAAATAAATATGTAATACAAAGATATTTTACTACATGTAATATAATTACATTAATAATACATATTATAGTATTTTTATAATATTAAATGAACTTTATAAATTTTATTATTTAAGATATATAAAAGTATATTTTTATTATATAAATTCTAATATAAAATGTTATTATTAATAAATGGATTATATTATTTATTCTAATAAAATCTCTTAAAAATATTTAAATATATAAAACGACTATATTTAAACTATATAATAATCATGTATAAATTTTTGGAAGTCATTCTGGTCAAGATGACTTTCGTTGACTTTTACATAGTAGTCTCGAGCATTAGGATTGTGGTACGCTATGACTTGACCTAAATTGTTAGACAAATATTGACCAACATATATATATATATATATATATATATATATATATATATATATATATATATATATATATATATATATATATATATATATATATATAATTAATATAGGTTCGTGAATTCAAGGCCAACCTTGCACTTGTTCAGTGCCGTCATATGCATTATTGCTACGAAATACAGTTTTGTGAGAATACATGCGCTGAGAATATATATTTTTGGGACTGAGAATACATGCGCTGCTTTTATAAATGTTTGACGAAATAGACACAAGTACTCAAAACTACATTCTATGGTTGGATTATTAAACCGAATATCGCCCTTTTTAGCTTGGTAACCTAAGAATTAGGCAGACGAGAGGTTCTGTTCCTAATTGATGCAAATCCTAAAGATAGATCTATTGGGCCTAACAACCCCCATTCAGGTTATGGATGGCTTTAGTACTTCGAGATTATTATTATACAGACGAGAGGTTCTGTTTGGGGATATTCTATGCATTTAAGTTAATGTCGGTTACCAGGTGTTCAATTCATATGAATGATTTTATCTTTATGTAGACGAGAGGTTCTGCTTATAAATGTGAAAATCTTGTGGTCTATTAAAATTATGGAAATGATCGATTATGATAAATTAATGAATTCACCAACCTTTTGGTTGACACTTTAAAGCATGTTTATTCTCAGGATTGAAAGAAATCTTCCGCTGTGCATTTGCTCAATTTAAAGATATTACTTGGAGTCATTTATGGCATATTTCAAAAGACGTTGCATTCAAGTCGTTGAGTTCAGTAACGATTATGATTAAGTAAATGACAGATTAGATCATTTATAGTTGGATATTATGAGATGGTATGCATGTCTGTCAACTTTCGATGTAATGAAAGTTTGTCTTTTAAAACGAATGCAATGTTTGTAAAATGTATCATATAGAGGTCAAATACCTCGCAATGTAATCATATGTTATTGTATTCGTTCTTATGGATTAGGACGAGTCTTTATAGATAGTAGCCCCAACATGATTCTCGATGTATCTAAATTCAATATTCAATAAAAACAAGTATTATAGTGGTATTTAAACAGGTACAACAATTCACTTGTGAAGGTATTACTTATCCTAAGATCTAAAAGTGCAAAATTCACCTTTAAAAATAATAAAAATGTCATTTTCGGATCTAAACTGCTTCGAACAGGGGAAATCTTTAAGGATGCTTTCTCGTAGTGCCGTTTTCTAGTTATCTTACGAAAATGGTCTTAATCTGCATTTGAAAATTTTTCGGAAAATTCTCCACAATTTAGCTCGATTTTGTGTGGAATGTAGTGACTTCAAATATGTGTTTTGCGGCCATTAATTATCCTCAAAATGAAACTACACTCTCATATATTCGCATTCAATATGAAATTTAGAAACAAAAACAAAAATAAGGTTTTGAATCTAGAGAAATAAAAAAGAGGCTAAAATACTCGAACGATAAAACCAAGACGTTATAAAAGCAACAAGGTTTTGTGGCTAGTGGTGAGATAGTAGCCCCAACATGATTTTTGATGTATCTAAATACAATATTAAATAAAAACAAGTATCATAGTGGTATTTAAATAGACACAACAATTTGCATGTGAAGGTATTACTTATCGTAAGATCTAAAAGTGCAAAATTCACCTTTAAAAATAGTAAAATGTCATTTCAGTATCTAAACTGCTTCGAATGGGGGAAATTCTTAATGAAGTCTTGCTCGTAGCACCGTTTTCTAGTTATGTTGCGAAATTGGGCCTAATTTGAAATTGAAAATTTTTCAAAAAATTCTCCACAATATAGCTCGATTTTTGTGGGTAATGTAGTGACTTCAAATATGTATTTTGTGACCAATAATTATCATCAAAAAGAAACTACACTCTCATATATTCATATTCAATATGAAATTTAGAAACAAAAACAAAAATAAGGTTATGAATCTAGAGAAATAAAAAAGCGGATAAAAATACTCGAACGATAAAACCAAGATGTTATAAAAGCAGCAAGGTTTAGTGGGTAGTGGTGAGATAGTAGCCCCAACATGATTCTCGATTGTAACAACACGACTTTTTCCGTTATTTTTATGTTATATAATTAACGACCATTAGTTAAATACTATGAATTTTGATGTGCGTAGAGGTGTATACGAAATAGCTTATATTTTACTAGGATACTATTAAAAATGATACAATTTTACACAAGTTATTTATTTATTATAAAGTGGATATACCTAAATCTTGCTACAACACTTATAGGCAGTGTACCTAATCGTACAGTAGTGTAGTTTTTAGTAAGTCCGGTTCGTTCCATAGGGAGCTAGCCAAGTTTAACGCTATATTTTTAAAACTAAATTTGTATATAAATATATATATAAATATAAGTAGTATTATTATTATAAAAGGAGGATTTTACCGTTTAATGACCGGTTTATCGATTTTAAAACTTTAGTCGCAGTTAAAACCTAATGTAAAATATTAAAAATAAAACTTAATTTAAAGCGTAAAGTAAAATGACAATAATTAAAGTGCGATAAATAAAAGTGCGATAAATAAAATGACAATAAATAAAATTGCGATAATTAAAAGTGCAATTAAATAAAAAGACAGAAAATAAAAGTGCGATGAAATATGAAATAAAGGAATTATGCTTATTTAAACTTCCGTAATCATGATGTTCGACGTATTGATTTTAGTTTATTACCATGAGTTAATTGTCCTTTGTCCTGGATTATTCAATATGTCCATCTAGTTTTTGTCCATAACAGTCCATCAGTCATAAATATAAAGTACGAGTGTCCTCGTCAAATTATTCTTATATCTGAAGTCAAATATTCCAACTAATTGGGGACTTAAACTATAATTACACCAATTTTCCTTGTATATAATTCACCTCTGTTTTAATAAGTCCATTGACTATTAATCCATTCCCGTGTCCGGTTAAATGAACGATTATTAGTACTTATAAATATCCCACCCATCGTGTCCGATCAAGTGTATATGGTTATTTATAGGTACGTCCAATTGTAAATCTTTATATTAAATTAACAAACTATCATTCAATTAAACAAATATAAAGCCCATTAATAGCCCATAGTCTAATTTCCACAAGTGTCGTTCTTTTGTCCAAACCCCAATTATGGTACAAAGCCCAATAACCCCGTCTTTAATAGTTTAGCCTAACATCACGATTACTTCGATTTAAATAAGCATAATAATAACTTAGCTACGAGACATTAATTTAAAAAGGATGAACATAACTTACAATGATTAATAATAGTGTAGCGTTACACGGACAGAATTTCGACTTACACACTTACAACATTCGCTAACATAACCTTATTATTATTAGATTTAAATTAAAATTAAAATTATAATATATATATATATATATATATATATATATATATATATATATATATATATTACGTGAGAGATAGAGAGATTGAATTAGGTGTCGATATTCGGCCGAAAACTGCAAAATATATAGGATGTCAGCTGATACTGTTCACCATGCCACCGCATGGATTTTGCACTTTCAGGCCATGCGATCGCATGGCCTGCTTTTCCAGCTCACAAAGATTTGTTTTCTTGTTTGCCGACGATTTTATATATAATATAATATAATATATATAATTTTAAGAATTAATTATATATAATATAATATAATATATATAATTTTAAGAATTAATTATATATTATATTATATTCATGTGCATAGTTGACTTGTAATTTTTAGTCCGTTGCGTCGAGAGTTGAGAGTTGACTCTGGTCCTGGTTCCGGATTTTCGAACGTCCTTTCATACTATTTAATATCTTGTACTTTGCGTTTTGCGGCTCGTACTCTTGTAACTTTTAGACTTTTCTCATCAATAATTTGAACCACTTTGATTGTACTTTGTACTTTTTAGCTTTTTGGTCGTTTGCGTCTTCAAATCGTCGAATCTGTCTTTTGTCTTCACCTTTTATTATTTAAACGAATATCACTTGTAAATAGAACAATTGCAAATAAAAGCTTGTCTTTCTTGAGGGATAATGCTATGAAATATATGTTTGTTTTTAGCATTATCAAATATTCCCACACTTGAGCGTTGCTTGTCCTCAAGCAATATAGTCTTGAAATAAAAATACTAGAATCACTTCTTAATTCTTCACACTTTGTACATCAGTGATTTCTATATGGTGGTATAAACAATGGTAGTAACGATGTGGTTTACAGTCCCACATGACTATGAAAATTTAGATCCTTAAGGATATTGGATCTTTATGAAAATATTTGATCTTTTTGAAAATTCAATCTAGCTTTTACCCTAGATAAGTTTTCCGGAATAACCCTTTACCGGTTTTTGCAAATTATTTTTGTGGGTTTGGTGGGTTTCAGATTTGAAAATTTTAGCTCAAAACTTGCGGTTTTATGTCACCCACTTGCTAACCTTGTATTGGGAAAGCAACACGTCCAGTATACTTGCTCCGTATATTACCGTTTGGTAAACTACCGTCCGATTGTAAAGGAAAGCGTTGAACAAGCAACTGTTAAGGCAATGTCCCGTGACATGCTTTTAATTATGGTCTATATCGTGTCGGATGCAATTACTATCCTTTGTAGGAGCAATAGTAAAGATCACCCTATAGTTTTTCGGTATGGCACAAGGTCCTATCTTCGACCATGCTATGCAACCACCGTTCTTACGGTTGACACCCGATTTGGTTCAGGTGACCTACTGAATTCCGGGTGAATTCCTAGGATTTTATGTTCAATGGTAATGAACGCATTAAAAATGGGTTTTCAGAAAACAAATCGGTTTGTAATTTGATCAAAATATTTTCTCGTTCAAGCTCGAGTTTAGATATCATCGAATTCCATGAGTTTGAATTCTCAATCTTTAAGGTCAATCTCAAGGATTGAGTAATATCAGTCTTAAAAGCTGATTTTTGATCTTTAAGGAGATTATCCTTTCTGGGGATCTGATTCATTAGTCTTATAAGCTAATTTTCACGGTGCCCCCATTGTACGAGACATATCCTCTCATGGTTAGGATAAGTCTGACCAGGCGACCCTGTTTGATGCCGAGGTCCGTGGATTTTCAGCTGATTTTCGAGATGACTTTTCTAGTTTTTTGTCAACCTACAGCTGGTCTGGACTGTAACACCCCGTTTTCCCGTGCGCGTCTAAAGGTACGTACTTAATCAATAGTACGCTTATAACTTACTCGTTATGTGTTTAAATGAACTAAAGTGTTAGTTAGGTGTAAGTGCATATATGTATATGTGTGTGTGTGTATATATATATATATGGGTATATGCGAATGCGTGCGTATACGTGTTTGTGTATGTGTCGCGAAGGTGTTGAGTAGTGTGAGACTTAAGGGCGAAGCTTAGATGTCGATAGGAATAGTGAACGAGGTGTGCTAGTTGTATGAACCTTCGTTTTATGATTTGTTGTCAAAGTGACCAGGAACAGGCCAATGCCGCGCCGCGAGGAATGGGGCCGCGACGCGACAAACAAAGCAAATCCAGATCAGAACTTGAGTTAAGAAGGGTCATTTTTCCTTCTTTATGTCGCGCCGCGATAAAGGAACCGCGCCGCGACACCTCTGTAATTCTGACTCCGAATTCTATTTAAATTAAATAGGGTTTAGGGGCAATTTGGTCTTTTTGCATGCAGATCTGGTTGGAGCCTTTAATATCAACCACTTATCTTATTTTTCTTATTTCTTTTCCATTTTCTTTCATAAATTCCTCTCAAACTTAAAATCCACTTAGTTTATACTTGAGATTTGAAGAAAGAGTTTTGTGAATCAATCCTAGAAGCAAGAATTAAAGTTGTTCTCCTTGCTATTAGCTACAAGAGGATAGTTTTGGTAAGTCTCAACTCTAAGTTTTAAGTTTTAATTAGTTTAAGCTAGGGTTGGTTCATATGGAACTAGTGTGACCCATTTGAGGGTTAAATGGTGGGTTTTTGGGTTGGATTGTTGAAAGGAAACCCTAAGTAGCTATTATCTAGGGTTTGATCTTGTGATTTGAGGTTGTAAGTGCTAAATGATGTTGTTAGTCATTAATGCACTTTTAAAAGGATGAAAGTGTTGTTATTGTGTAAGTTTGACTTGAATTGTGAGTCAAAGAGTCAAAAGAGCACTAGTTGACCTAATCGGGTGAAATGGTTATGAAATATACCAAGTTTATGTTAGTTGATGTTATTAAACCCTAATCACTAGCTTTTAGTGATTTATGACGAGGCATGGCCATTAATGAGTGGTTTTGGTGTAGTTGAGTCATTTATTGCAAATGGGTCATTAAATGCTCAAGGGTTAGTGTTTGGCATTTAATTCAACTAGATTGTATGTTAATAAATGCATAATGTAATAGGTACGTTACATTGAAGGGTTGCAAGCTCGGTTAGCTTTCACAAGGGACTTGAGGTGAGTGGAATATCTATATATGTATGTATATGATTTATGTGCCGTATTGATGGTGTCACATAGCCGTTTTGTGACCATAGTTGTGAGACGTAGCCGTTTTTGTCTACGTATGTTATTTATGCACATAGTCGTGTTTGTGCATATAGTGGCGAGTAATAGCCGTGTTTTACTCCCACGTTATTATCTGCGTTATTGTGCACATAGCCGTGTTTGTGTACATGATTGTGAGTAATAGCCGTGTTTTACTCACATGTTGATCAAGTGATGCCATAGCCGTTTTTGGGAACACTTGGGGGTGATGCCATAGCCGTTTTTGGAACGCCTCGGGGGTTAGTATACCATAGCCGTGTTTGGGAGCTAACGGTTGTTATGAACATCAATGACTTGTTTCGCAAAGTCATTCCCCTTGCGAAGGATTTTGGTTAACCATGGTTTATAGTCGGTGATGCTAGCATTTGATTTATGATTATGATATTTATGTTATTAATGTGGCTAGTTGTACGGTTTGACGATACTAGCTTATTTATCGAGATGTTATGTGATTGTGTGCGTTATATGATATCGTGGATGCGTGTGGGTAAGTCTTATATGCATGTATATATTCATTCTACTCACTAAGCTTTGCTTACCCCTCTCGTTGTTTATCTTTTTAGATGCAGGTGCGGACAAGGGCAAGGGGGTCGTTGGGCACTAGGTGTCCCTTGTTGTTGTTATGTTGGACTTTTGGAAGTTGGCCTAGTTTTGGGTAGTTTAGTCCCAAACCATGCTCGGAACGTCGTTTGGTTTATAAACTATCATTTGTAATGGGTCAAACTTGTACTAAACTTTATTCGTGGCCCTCGTGCCTATTGTAAACAATTAATTGTTGTGCATTTTAAATAGAACTCGTGGAATGGGTTACATATTTAGTTGGCGTGTAATTGGGTTGTATAAAAAAAAAAATTTTATCGTATGGATTACGGGTTGGGTTGTTACAAGTGGTATCAGAGCATGGTCTAAGGGATTTAGGTGACTTGAGATAGGCGCCTAGACTTAGACTTTTATGTTATTGAATTATATGCGGGACTTGTAGGACTACGGGTCAGTGCGGGGTTAGATTAGTTCTTTGATGCATAAGTGGACAACTATGCTATGTTATGATTTTACTAATCATGTGTTGTTGTTTTGAACATCGAGCAAGATGGTTGTGACACGTTTGAGCATGGCATGACATGTGAGCGTAATAGTGAGTCGCGACCACTATTACGGTTGCAAGTCAAGTCAAGCAAGGATGTACGACAAGTATCGAGCTAGATGTGGTGCGTGTGCGGTCATATGCATAGGTATATATGTGTATTAAATTGTTGGTGATGTCTAATCCATTTTTAATCTTTAGAATGAAGACGAGAAACGGAACGAATACGAATGGCAACGGTGGTCCTTCTCATGTGGAGGAGACGGACGAGATGACCACCAAAATAGAGGCCGCTCTAGAAAACTTTGTTTCGGTTTTCTTTCGAAAGTTTAAGCAAATTCTCGAAGAGTCGGTTTCGGAACAAATTGTCGATATGATTCAAGAACGGATGACTAATGCCGTTAAAGAAGAAGTTAAAAGGAGGTTTCCTAGACCTCAAAATGTGGGCGAGTTGGAGTTTAGCTATAAGAACTTCTTGGCGACTAAGCCTCCTCACTTTCACGGGGATCCCGACCCCATGAAGAGTGCGGCTTGGATTTCCGATGTTGAAGGTTGTTTTTGCACGACCGAGTGCCCTCCCGAAAAGAAAACAAGGCTTGCTGCTAATTTGTTAAGGGGCTATGCTAAGGATTGTCTCGATGGCAAGATTGATATGGTGGGTGATGCGGATTTTGTAGGTTTATCATGGGCAGAGTTCAAGAAAGAGTTTTTCCTTGAATATCGTACGCAAGCGGATCTTTCCAAATTGCGCAACGAGTTAAGGAACATGCGTCAAGGGTCTTTGGACCTAAACACTCTCAAAACCAACTTTCTCGCCAAGGCACGTTTTTGTCCCGAGTATGCGGAAAATGATCAAATGCTAATGGAAGACATTCATGCAACCCTTAGAGATGATTTAAAGGGTAAAATTAGTATCGGTCATGTTGAAACTTTCGCTAAGCTTTTGGCGGTGGCAAAAGGGTTTGAAGCACAAGCTCCGAGTCTGGTTCCGGTTAGTTATGGGTCGAGCAAAAGAAAATTTGGAGCGCCTAGTTTGAAATGTCCCATTCTTATTGATTAAAAACGTTCCATATTAATTGATTTCGTTGCGAGGCTTTGACCTCTATATGAGACGTTTTCAAAGACTGCATTCATTTTTAAAACAAACCATAACCTTTATTTCATAAATAAAGGTTCAAAAAGCTTTACGTAGATTATCAAATAATGATAATCTAAAATATCCTGTTTACACACGACCATTACATAATGGTTTAAAATACAAATATGTTACATCGAAATCAGTTTCTTGAATGCAGTTTTTACACAATATCATACAAACATGGACTCAAAATCTTGTCCTTATTTTAGTATGCAACAGCGGAAGCTCTTAGTATTCACCTGAGAATAAACATGCTTTAAACGTCAACAAAAATGTTGGTGAGTTATAGGTTTAACCTATATATATCAAATCGTAACAATAGACCACAAGATTTCATATTTCAATACACATTCCATACATAGAGATAAAAATCATTCATATGGTGAACACCTGGTAACCGACTTTAACAAGATGCATATATAAGAATATCCCCATCATTCCGGGACACCCTTCGGATATGATATAAATTTCAAAGTACTAAAGCATCTGGTACTTTGGATGGGGTTTGTTAGGCCCAATAGATCTATCTTTAGGATTCGCGTCAATTAGGGTGTCTGTTCCCTAATTCTTAGATTACCAGACTTAATAAAAAGGGGCATATTCGATTTCGATAATTTAACCATAGAATGTAGTTTCACGTACTTATATCTATTTTGTAAATCATTTATAAAACCTGCATGTATTCTCATCCCAAAAATATTAGATTTTAAAAGTGGGACTATAACTCACTTTCACAGATTTTTACTTCGTCGGGAAGTAAGACTTGGCCACTAGTTGATTCACGAACCTATAACAATATATACATATATATCAAAGTGTGACGACCTGGAAATTTCCGACCAAATTTAAACTTAACCTTTATATGTTTCCGACACGATAAGCAGAATTTGTAATGTTGAATCTTAAAAAGTTTGGAACTACATTCATGTAATCAATTACCCTTTGACCGTGTTCGACGATTCACGAACAATTATGTGTATATAGATATGTATATATAATATATAATATTAACTGAAAACATTAACAAAGTATTAGATATATGATACTTTACATGAACATATTTGTTTCGATATATTTATCGACAGAATTAAGAGATAATATCAAATGATTGAATTATCAGATACATTATGATATGATTACGGGCCTATGTTATAAGGTCCACTGTGATTTAAGAAATCTATTCTTTTTGACAACTCATTACTTAACCAATATGATAAAGATAACGATATTTATATTTTATTTTATTAAATATATATAACGATTTAAATTAATATTATACATTTTTATACGCGTATTATACGTACATAGTTTTATACTTTTACTATACTTTAACTTTACCTTTACTTTACTTTTACTTTACTTTAACTTTAATAATTTATACTTTAATAATTCACTTTAATAATTCATACTTTAATAATTCACTTTAATAATTCATACTTTAATAATTCACTTTAATAATTCATACTTTAATAATTCACTTTAATAATTCATACTTTAATAATTCACTTTAATAATTCATACTTTAATAATTCACTTTAATAATTCAAAAATCTATTATAAATAGAATGCAATAGGTTTCATTATTTCATAGAAACTTGAAAATATATTTCTCTAAACTCTCTCAATCGAATTACATATATATATATTTACTTAGTACTATTTCAAGATATTATTATTATACATAAAATACTACGACGGAGTTATATTCAGACGATTTCAAAATAAGTTTTCAAATGGGATATAGCTATAGCTAAGAAAATTATGGGTTATAGCTATGAAGGTTATGGGTATTGATCGAGGGTATTGCTCGTGAGGTCAACCTAACGTTTATCATTTTCGTTGCGTCGTCGTACTTTCCTGCAATATTGAATCACAATATTGATACGTGAGCATTCATATCTTATCTTTTATATATTAATAGTGTATCCCTGACTAGTGCTCGAGTATATATGATTACGCATGTTTGTATGCTTAGTTTCGTCGTTAAATAGTTTATGATAAATCACGAATTTGATACATATGCTACTGAGATAAGTTATATGATATGCATGTCGTTGAAAAGCTGAAGAAAAAAATTAATAACTTTTCATTTAGAAATCGTGTGGTTTCGATGAACGGATTAAAAGATATGGTCAATTGAATTATCATTAATTTTAATATTATTATTAAAACGATTATTATAACTGTTATCAGTTGATGTTATTACTAAAATTATCTTTATTACTAAAAATTAATATTTTTATTGAAACTGTCATTTTATTATTTTTATCATTATTATTATTATCAATATTATTTTATCAAATAAATATGCGTACAAAGATATTTTTACCACAATTAATGTAATTACATTAATAATACATACCACTATATTTTTATGATATTAAGTGAATTTTATAAATTTTATTACTTGAGATATATAAAAGTATATTTTTATCATATATGAATTTTAATATAAATTTTTATTTATTAATAAATGACTTGTATTATTTAGTATAATAAGATCTGATAAATATATTTAAATATATAAAACTACTATATATAAGTTATATAATAAACATGTATAGATTTTGAAAGTCATTTTGGGTCAAGTTGACTTTTGTTGACTTTTGCATGTCGGTCTCGAGCATTAGGATTGTGATACACTACGACTTGACCTAAATTGTTAGACAGATATTGACCAACATATAAATATATATACTTAATATAGGTTCGTGAATCCGAGACAAACCCTGCACTTGTTCAGTGCCGTCATATACATAATTGCTACGAAATACAGTATTATGAGTTTCATTTGCTCCCTTTTTATATATATTTTTGGGCTGAGAATACATGCGCTGATTTATAAATGTTTTACGAAATAGGTACAAGTACTAAAACTAATTCTATGTGGGTTTAAACCAGAAATATACCCTTAGCTTGGTAACATTAAACTACTTGTCTATGTACAGTAGGCGCGAATCCTAAAGACAGATCTATTGGGTCTGACAAACCCCATCCTGACTATGGGATGCTTTAGTACTTCGAGGTTATTTTAAACACACCTGATCTGGTGTACTTCAGAGGGTAAAACATGAACGTTAAAGCTTGTTACCGGGTGCCTACAACTTATAGAATACTTTTATACACTTGCGAGTGTACGGATATTTATAGAAACTGAAATCTTGTGGTCTATTACTATTACGGAAATGATGGATTATGATAAACTAATGAACTCACCAACCTTTTGGTTGACACTTTAAAGCATGTTTATTCTCAGGTATTAAAGAAATCTTCCGCTGTGCATTAGCTCATTTTAAGGATATTACCTGGAGTCATTCATGACATACTTTGAAAGACGTTGCATTCGAGTCGTTGAGTCCATCAAGATTAATATTAAGTCAATTATAGTTGGATGTAATATGAAATGGTATGCATGCCGTCAATTTTTGATGTAAAGAAAGTTTGTCTTTTAAAAACGAATGCAATGTTTGTAAAACGTATCATATAGAGGTCAAATACCTCGCGATGTAATCAACTATTGTAAAACCCATTGTTTATTATATCTAATGAGATGTTAAATTATTATATTATCATGATATTATGATATATTAATATATCTTAATATGATATATATACAGTTAAATGACGTTACAACGATAATCATTACATATATGTCTCGTTTCGAAATCATTAAGTTAGTAGTCTTATTTTTACATATGTATTTCATTATTAATACACTTAATAATATATTTACTTATCATTTAACATAATTAACCAAGTGTATCAATATCTTAATATGATTCATATGTACCTAGTAAGACGTTGTTATAACGATAATCGTTATATATATCGTTTTCGAGTTTCATAAATTAATAGTCTCATTTTTATGTATATAACTCATTGTTAAAATACCTAATGAGATACATACTTATAATAAAATCATGTTAACTATATATATAACCATATATATGTCATCGTATAGTTTTTACAATTTTTAACGTTCGTGAATCACCGGTCAACTTGGGTGGTCAATTGTCTATATGAAACCTATTTCAATTAATCAAGTCTTAACAAGTTTGATTGCTTAACATGTTGGAAACACTTAATCATGTAAATAACAATTTCATTTAATATATATATAAACATGGAAAAGTTCGGGTCACTACAGTACCTACCCGTTAAATAAATTTCGTCCCGAAATTTTAAGCAGTTGGAGGTGTTGACGTATCTTCTGGAAATAAATGCGGGTATTTCTTCTTCATCTGATCTTCTCATTCCCAGGTGAACTCGGGTCCTCTACAAGCATTCCATCGAACCTTAATAATTGGTATCTTCTTTTGCTTAAGTCTTTTAACCTCACGATCCATTATTTCGATGGGTTCTTCGATAAATTGAAGTTTTTCGTTGATTTGGATTTCATCTAACGGAATAGTGAGATCTTCTTTAGCAAAACATTTCTTCAAATTCGAGACGTGGAAAGTGTTATGTACAGCCGCGAGTTGTTGAGGTAACTCAAGTCGGTAAGCTACTGGTCCGACACGATCAATAATCTTGAATGGTCCAATATACCTTGGATTTAATTTCCCTCGTTTACCAAATCGAACAACGCCTTTCCAAGGCGCAACTTTAAGCATGACCATCTCTCTAATTTCAAATTCTATATCTTTTCTTTTAATGTCAGCGTAGCTTTTTTGTCGACTTTGGGCGGTTTTCAACCGTTGTTGAATTTGGATGATCTTCTCGGTAGTTTCTTGTATTATCTCCGGACCCGTAATCTGTCTATCCCCCACTTCACTCCAACAAATCGGAGACCTGCACTTTCTACCATAAAGTGCTTCAAACGGCACCATCTCAATGCTTGAATGGTAGCTGTTGTTGTAGGAAAATTTTGCTAACGGTAGATGTCGATCCCAACTGTTTCCGAAATCAATAACACATGCTCGTAGCATGTCTTCAAGCGTTTGTATCGTCCTTTCGCTCTGCCCATCAGTTTGTGGATAATAGGCAGTACTCATATCTAGACGAGTTCCTAATGCTTGCTGTAATGTCTGCCAGAATCTTGAAATAAATCTGCCATCCCTATCAGAGATAATAGAGATTGGTATTCCATGTCTGGAGACGACTTCCTTCAAATACAGTCGTGCTAACTTCTCCATCTTGTCATCTTCTCTTATTGGCAGGAAGTGTGCTGATTTGGTGAGACGATCAACTATTACCCAAATAGTATCAAAACCACTTGCAGTCCTTGGCAATTTAGTGATGAAATCCATGGTAATGTTTTCCCATTTCCATTCCAGGATTTCGGGTTGTTGAAGTAGACCTGATGGTTTCTAATGCTCAGCTTTGACCTTAGAACACGTCAAACATTCTCCTACGTATTTAGCAACATCGGCTTTCATACCCGGCCACCAAAAAATGTTTCTTGAGATCCTTGTACATCTTTTCCGTTCTAGGATGTATTAAGTATCTGGTTTTATGAGCTTCTCTAAGTACCATTTCTCTCATATCTCCAAATTTTGGTACCCAAATCCTTTCAGCCCTATACCGGGTTCCGTCTTCCCGAATATTAAGATGCTTCTCCGATCCTTTGGGTATTTCATCCTTTAAATTTCCCTCTTTTAAAACTCCTTGTTGCGCCTCCTTTATTTGAGTAGTAAGGTTATTATGAATCATTATATTCATAGATTTTACTCGAATGGGTTCTCTGTCCTCCCTGCTCAAGGCATCAGCTACCACATTTGCCTTCCCCGGGTGGTAACGAATCTCAAAGTCGTAATCATTCAACAATTCAATCCACCTACGCTACCTCATATTCAGTTGTTTCTGATTAAATATGTGTTGAAGACTTTTGTGGTCGGTATATATAATACTTTTGACCCTATATAAGTAGTTCCTCCAAGTCTTTAATACAAAAACAACCGCGCCTAATTCCAAATCATGCGTCGTATAATTTTGTTCGTGAATCTTCAATTGTCTAGACGCATAAGCAATCACCTTCGTTCGTTGCATTAATACACAACCGAGACCTTTCTTTGATGCGTCACAATAAATCACAAAATCATCATTCCCTTCAGGCAATGACAATATAGGTGCCGTAGTTAGCTTTTTCTTCAATAACTGAAACGCTTTCTCTTGTTCATCCTTCCATTCAAATTTCTTCCCTTTATGCGTTAATGCAGTCAAGGGTTTTGCTATTCTGGAAAAGTCTTGGATGAACCTTCTGTAGTAACCAGCTAGTCCTAAAAACTGGCGTATGTGTTTCGGAGTTTTCGGGGTTTCCCACTTTTCAACAGTTTCTATCTTTGCCGGATCCACCTTAATACCTTCTTTGTTCACTATGTGACCGAGGAATTGAACTTCTTCCAACCAAAATGCACACTTTGAAAACTTAGCGTACAATTCTTCCTTCCTCAATACTTCTAACACTTTTCTCAAATGTTCACCGTGTTCTTGGTCATTCTTTGAGTAAATAAGTATGTCATCAATGACAAACTTGTCAAGGTATGGTCCACACACTCGGTTCATAAGGTCCATGAACACAGCTGGTGCATTAGTTAAACCAAACGGCATGACCATAAACTCGTAATGACCGTAACGTGTTCTGAAAGCAGACTTTGGAATATCATCTTTTTTCACCCGCATTTGATGATACCCGGAACGTAAGTCAATCTTTGAATAAATAGACGAGCCTTGTAGTTGATCAAATAAGTCGTCGATTCTCGGTAGTGGGTAGCGGTTCTTGATGGTAAGTTTGTTCAACTCTCGGTAGTCGATACACAACCTGAATGTACCATCTTTCTTCTTGACAAACAAAACAGGAGCTCCCCACGGTGATGTGCTTGGTCAAATGAAACCACGCTCTAAAAGTTCTTATAATTGGTTTTGCAGTTCTTTCATCTCGCTGGGTGCGAGTCTATAAGGAGCACGAGCTATTGGTGCAGCTCCTGGTACAAGATCTATTTGAAATTCAACAGATCGATGTGGAGGTAGTCCCGGTAATTCTTTCAGAAATACATCGGGAAATTCTTTTGCGACGGGAACATCATTGATGCTCTTTTCTTCAGTTTGTACTTTCTCGACGTGTGCTAGAACAGCATAGCAACCTTTTATTATTAGTTTTTGTGCCTTCAAATTACTAATAAGATGTAGCTTCATGTTACCCTTTTCTCCGTACACCATTAAGGGTTCTCCTTCTTCTCGTACAATGCGAATTGCATTTTTATAACATACGATCTCTGCTTTCACCTTCTTCAGCCAGTCCATGCCAACTATTACATCAAAACTCCCTAACTCTACTGGTATCAAATCAATCTTAAATATTTCGCTACCCAGTTTAATTTCTCGATTCCGGCATATATTATCTGCTGAAATTAATTTACCGTTTGCTAATTCGAGTAAAAATTTACTTTCCAGTGGCATCAATGGACAACTTAATTTAGCACAAAAATCTCTACTCATATAGCTTCTATCCGCACCCGAATCAAATAAAACGTAAGCAGATTTATTGTCAATAGGAAACGTACCCGTAACAAGCTCCGGGTCTTCCTGTGCCTCTGCCACATTAATATTGAAAACTCTTCCGCGGTCTTGTCCATTCGTTTTCTCCTGGTTCGGGCAATTTCTAATAATGTGGCCCGGTTTTCCACATTTATAACAAACTACATTGGCATAACTTGCTCCGACACTACTTGCTCCGCCATTACTCGTTTCGACACCATTTGTTCCTTTAGTTCTATTAACCCCTGGTCCGTAGACCTCACACTTCGCCGCGCTATGACCATTTCTTTTACACTTGTTGCAAAATTTGGTGCAGAACCCCGAGTGATACTTTTCACACCTTTGGCATAGCTGCTTCTGATTGTTGTTGTTGTTGCGGTTATTATTGTTGTTGGGATGATTGTTGTAGTTGCTGCTGTTGTTGTTGTTGTTGTTGTTGTTATTGTTGTTGTTGTTGTTGTTGTTGTTGTTGTTGTTGTTGTTGTTGTTGTTGTTGTTGTTGTTGTTGTTGTTGTTGTTGTTGTTGGGCCGTTTGTTGTAGTTGCGAATGATGTTGCGATTATTGTTGTAATTGCTGTTGTTGTATTGGTGATTCTTATCACCGTTTTCCTCCCACTTTCTTTTTACTTGCTTCACATTAGCCTCTTCAGCAGTCTGTTCTTTAATTCTTTCTTCAATCTGGTTCACTAGTTTGTGAGCCATTCTACATGCCTGTTGTATGGAGGCAGGCTCGTGTGAACTTATATCTTCTTGGATTCTTTCTGGTAATCCTTTCACAAACGCGTCGATCTTCTCTTCCTCATCTTCGAATGCTCCCGGACATAATAGGTACAATTCTGTGAATCGTCTTTCGTACGTGGTAATATCAAATCCTTGGGTTCGTAACCCTCTAAGTTCTGTCTTGAGCTTATTGACCTCGGTTCTGGGACGGTACTTCTCGTTCATCAAGTGCTTGAATGCTGACCACGGTAGTGCGTACGCATCATCTTGTCCCACTTGCTCTAGATAGGTATTCCACCATGTTAACACAGAACCTGTGAAGGTATGCGTAGCGTACTTTACTTTGTCCTCTTCAGTACACTTACTTATGGAAAACACCGATTCGACCTTCTCGGTCCACCGTTTCAATCCAATCGGTCCTTCGGTTCCATCAAATTCCAAAGGTTTGCAGGCAGTGAATTCTTTGTAGGTGCATCCTACACGATTTCCTGTACTGCTAGATCCAAGGTTATTGTTGGAATGTAGCGCAGCCTGTACTGCGGCTATGTTTGAAGCTAGAAAAGTACGGAATTCCTCTTCATTCATATTCACGGTGTGTCGAGTAGTCGGTGCCATTTCCTTCAAAATAGTCAAATAGAACAAGTTAATCATACAGAATATTAAGAGTAGTTAATAGTATTTCGTAGCATAATATGAACTCATTTATAAAAGCTTTTTCTTCATATTAGCGTTTTATAAGTTTAAATTCGGGTAGTACATACCCGTTAAGGTCATACTTAGTAGCTAATATACAATTCAACTAATACAATTCTATATGAAAAACTAATTATAATAATATTTTGCGTTCAAACTTTTATACAATATTTTACAAACTTACCATACCGCTTATTTTACATAAAGCATGAAATATAGCACACAATAACTTTGATACAAGATAGTTGTGAAGATAATTCTAGCTAGTACACAAGTCGTTCAGCAAAGGCAATAAAGACACGTAATTCATACGTCCAGAAACAAGTCATGCATTCTGGTTTTACTAGGACTACTTCCCATCCTTGGTCTTGTGGAACATAACCGTTATGGCCGTTGATAAGACAGCGTGTTGTAACGTCGTCAAAGGGACGAGGGTTACGTAATGTCCAACAGTCCCGTAACAATCTAAAAACCTCATTTCTTACCCCAATTACTGACTCCGTCACTTGTGGGAACGTTTTTTTTAATAGTTGTAGCCCGATGTTCTTGTTCTCACTTTGGTGAGAAGCAAACATTACTAATCCGTAAGCATAACATGCTTCTTTATGTTGCATGTTAGCCGCTTTTTCTAAATCACGAAGTCCAATATTCGGATATATTGAGTCAAAATAATTTCTTAACCCATTGCGTAAAATAGCATTTGGGTTCCCCGCAATATATGCATCAAAGTAAACACATCGTAACTTATGGATTTCCCAATGTGATATCCCCCATCTTTCGAACGAAAGCCTTTTATAAACCAAGGCATTCTTGGAACGTTCTTCGAATGTCTTACAAACTGATCTCGCCTTAAATAGTTGTGCCGAAGAATTCTGACCGACTCTAGACAAGATTTCATCAATCATGTCTCCGGGTAGGTCTCTTAAAATATTGGGTTGTCTATCCGTTTTGTGTTTTTATACTGTAAATTAGACAAGAGTTAGATTCATAAAAAAAATACTTATTAATACAAACAATTTTTACATATATCATAAAGCATAAGCACACTATATTACATATATTACACCACACGAATACAACTATCTTATTCCAACTCGCTCGTTTCTTCTTCTTCGGTTTTGGTTCGTTTTGCCAAGTTTCTAGGGATATATGATGTTCCCCTAATACGAGCCGTCGTTTTCCACATTGGTTTAGAAAAACCTGGTGGTTTAGAGGTTCCCGGGTCATTGTTACAACTTAAGGACTTCGGGGGTTGACGATACATATAAAGTTCATCGGGGTTGGAATTAGATTTCTCTATTTTTATGCCCTTTCCCTTATTATTTTCTTTTGCCTTTTTAAATTCAGTTGGGGTAATTTCTATAACATCATCGGAATTCTCGTCGGAATCCGATTCATCGGAGAATTGATAATCAACCCAATATTTTGCTTCCTTGGCGGAAACACCATTGACCATAATTAACCTTGGTCGGTTGGTTGAGGATTTTCTTTTACTTAACCGTTTTATTATTTCTCCCACCGGTTCTATTTCTTCATCCGGTTCCGATTCTTCTTCCGGTTCCGATTCTTCTTCCGGTTTCGATTCTTCTTCCGGTTCCGACTATTCTTCCGGTTCCTCTTCGGGAACTTGTGAATCAGTCCATGAATCATTCCAATTTACATTTGACTCTTCATTATTATTAGGTGAGTCAATGGGACTTGTTCTAGAGGTAGACATCTATCACATAATATCAAACGCGTTAAGAGATTAATATATCACATAATATTCACATGTTAAAAATATATAGTTTCCAACAAAATTTGTTAAGCAATCATTTTTCAAGTAAACACGGTCGAAGTCCAGACTCACTAATGCATCCTAACAAACTCGATAAGACACACTAATGCAAAATTCTGATTCTCTAAGACCAACACTCAGATACCAACTGAAATGTCCCGTTCTTATTGATTAAAAACGTTCCATATTAATTGATTTCGTTGTGAGGTTTTGACCTCTATATGAGACGTTTTCAAAGACTGCATTCATTTTTAAAACAAACCATAACCTTTAATTCATAAATAAAGGTTCAAAAAGCTTTACGTAGATTATCAAATAATGATAATCTAAAATATCCTGTTTACACATGACCATTACATAAAGGTTTACAATACAAATATGTTACATCGAAATCAGTTTCTTGAATGCAGTTTTTACACAATATCATACAAACATGGACTCAAAATCTTGTCCTTATTTTAGTATGCAACAGCGGAAGCTCTTAGTATTCACCTGAGAATAAACATGCTTTAAACGTCAACAAAAATGTTGGTGAGTTATAGGTTTAACCTATATATATCAAATCGTAACAATAGACCACAAGATTTCATATTTCAATACACATCCCATACATAGAGATAAAAATCATTCATATGGTGAACACCTGGTAACCGACATTAACAAGATGCATATATAAGAATATCCCCATCATTCCGGGACACCCTTCGGATATGATATAAATTTCGAAGTACTAAAGCATCTGGTACTTTGGATGGGGTTTGTTAGGCCCAATAGATCTATCTTTAGGATTCGTGTCAATTAGGGTGTCTGTTCCCTAATTCTTAGATTACCAGACTTAATAAAAAGGGGCATATTCGATTTCGATAATTCAACCATAGAATGTAGTTTCACGTACTTGTGTCTATTTTGTAAATCATTTATAAAACCTGCATGTATTCTCATCCCAAAAATATTAGATTTTAAAAGTGGGACTATAACTCACTTTCACAGATTTTTACTTCGTCGGGAAGTAAGACTTGGCCACTGGTTGATTCACGAACCTATAACAATATATACATATATATCAAAGTATGTTCAAAATATATTTACAACACTTTTAATATATTTTGATGTTTTAAGTTTATTAAGTCAGCTGTCCTCGTTAGTAACCTACAACTAGTTGTCCACAGTTAGATGTACAGAAATAAATCGATAAATATTATCTTGAATCAATCCACGACCCAGTGTATACGTATCTCAGTATTGATCACAACTCAAACTATATATATTTTGGAATCAACCTCAACCCTGTATAGCTAACTCCAACATTCATATATAGAGTGTCTATGGTTGTTCCGAAATGTATATAGATGTGTCGACATGATAGGTTGAAACATTGTATACGTGTCTATGGTATCTCAAGATTACATAATATACAATACAAGTTGATTAAGTTATGGTTGGAATAGATTTGTTACCAATTTTCACGTAGCTAAAATGAGAAAAATTATCCAATCTTGTTTTACCCATAACTTCTTCATTTTAAATCCGTTTTGAGTGAATCAAATTGCTATGGTTTCATATTGAACTCTATTTTATGAATATAAACATAAAAAGTATAGGTTTATAGTCGGAAAAATAAGTTACAAGTCGTTTTTGTAAAGGTAGTCATTTCAGTCGAAAGAACGACGTCTAGATGACCATTTTAGAAAACATACTTCCACTTTGAGTTTAACCATAATTTTTGGATATAGTTTCATGTTCATAATAAAAATCATTTTCCCAGAATAACAACTTTTAAATCAAAGTTTATCATAGTTTTTAATTAACTAACCCAAAACAGCCCGCGGTGTTACTACGACGGCGTAAATCCGGTTTTACGGTGTTTTTCGTGTTTCCAGGTTTTAAATCATTAAGTTAGCATATCATATAGATATAGAACATGTGTTTAGTTGATTTTAAAAGTCAAGTTAGAAGGATTAACTTTTATTTGCGAACAAGTTTAGAATTAACTAAACTATGTTCTAGTGATTACAAGTTTAAACCTTCGAATAAAATAGTTTTATATGTATGAATTGAATGATGTTATGAACATCATTACTACCTCAAGTTCCTTGGATAAAGCTACTGGAAATGATAAAAATAGATCTAGCTTCAAAGGATCCTTGGATGGCTTGAAAGTTCTTGAAGCAGAATCATGACACGAAAACAGTTTCAAGTAAGATTTCCACTCGAAATAAGATTGTTATAGTTATAGAAATTGAATTAAAGTTTGAATATGATTATTACCTTGTATTAGAAAGATAACCTACTGTAAGTAACAAAGGTTTCTTGATCTTGGATGATTACTTGGAATGGATTTAGAAAACTTGGAAGTAAACTTGCAATCTTGGAAGTATTCTTGATTTTATGAAACTAGAACTTTTGGAATTTATGAAGAACACTTAGAACTTGAAGATAGAACTTGAGAGAGATCAATTATATGAATAAAATTGAAGAATGAAAGTTTTTGTAGGTGTTTTTGGTCATTGGTGTATGGATTAGATATAAAGGATATGTAATTTTGTTTTCATGTAAATAAGTCATGAATGATGACTCATATTTTTGTAATTTTATGAGATATTTCATGCTAGTTGCCAAATGATGGTTCCCACATGTGTTAGGTGACTCACATGGGCTGTTAAGAGCTGATCATTGGAGTGTATATACCAATAGTACATACATCTAAAAGCTGTGTATTGTACGAGTACGAATACGGGTGCATACGAGTAGAATTGTTGATGAAACTGAACGAGGATGTAATTGTAAGTATTTTTGTTAAGTAGAAGTATTTTTATAAGTGTCTTGAAGTCTTTCAAAAGTGTATGAATACATATTAAAACACTACATGTATATACGTTTTAACTGAGTCGTTAAGTCATCGTTAGTCGTTACATGTAAATGTTGTTTTGAAACCTTTAGGTTAACGATCTTGTTGAATGTTGTTAACCCATTGTTTATTATAACAAATGAGATGTTAAATTGTTATATTATCATGATATTATGATATATAATATATCTTAGTATGATGTATATACAGTTAAATGTCGTTACAACGATAATCGTTACATATATGTCTCGTTTCGAAATCATTAAGTTAGTAGTCTTATTTTTACATATGTATTTCATTGTTAATACACTTAATAATATATTTACTTATCATTTAACATAATTAACCAAGTGTATCAATATCTTAATATGATTCATATGTACCTAGTAAGACGTTGTTATAACGATAATCGTTATATATATCGTTTTCGAGTTTCATAAATTAATAGTCTCATTTTTATGTATATAACTCATTGTTAAAATACCTAATGAGATACATACTTATAATAAAATCATGTTAACTATATATATAACCATATATATGTCACCGTATAGTTTTTACAAGTTTTAACGTTCGTGAATCACCGGTCAACTTGGGTGGTCAATTGTCTATATGAAACCTATTTCAATTAATCAAGTCTTAACAAGTTTGATTACTTAACATGTTGGAAACACTTAATCATGTAAATAACAATTTCATTTAATATATATATATATAAACATGGAAAAGTTCGGGTCACTACATAGTTACTCGAACAAGAAGAGCAAGGGTGTGTCCGAAAGCGTCAGAAGTATGAAGAAGGGTGGTTCGAATACTTTTACGCCTACTTGTTATAGTTGTGGGAAGCAGGGTCATTACGCTCGTGATTGTTTGATCAAGACGGTCACGTGCTTTAATTGTCAAAAGACGGGGCACCGGAAGGCGGAATGTCCCGAATTATCAAACGACCAAGTAAAGAGGCTAGAGAAGGTGGCGGGGTCGGCTAGGGGGCGTAACTACTTGATGATGAATGATGAAGCCAAATAATCCAACGAAGTCGTCTCAGGTACTTTCATGGTTAACTCTAATCCGGCAAGGATTCTATTTGATAGCGGTGCAAATTTATCGTTCGTGTCTCCAAAATTTGTACCTAAACTTAATAAACTGTTAGCTAAGTTAAATCGTCCAGTAGAAGTCGAAATAGCGGATGGCAAGACGGTTCTAGTGGTTGATGTGTGTAAAAATTGTAACGTTGTGTTTGGTTCCGAGAACTTTAAAATTGATCTCATCCCGATGACCTTGGGTGATTTTGATATCGTGGTTGGTATGGATTGGCTCGATCATAATAGGGCCGATATTGCATGCCATGAGAAATCCATTCGTGTGAAGACCCCTAGTGGGGGAGACTTAATTATTCATGGTGATAAACGAAGGAGACCGGTGCCGATATGCACTTTTGCACGGGCACGTCGTCTCGTTGTTATCGGTGGCATGGCTTTTCTTGCTCATGTTGTTGATACTCGTGATGAGCCACCACCCATTCGTGAAATTCCGGTGGTGAGTGAGTTTGATGATGTTTTTCCGGATGAGTTACCGGGTGATCCGGCAGAAAGACAAGTCGAGTTTCGCATTGAGTTGGTTCCGGGAGCTACTCCCATTGCTAAAACTCCTTATCGTTTAGCACCGACGGAAATGCAAGAATTGTTGAATCAAATTCAAGAGTTATTTGAGAAGGGTTTTATTCGACCGAGTGCTTCGCCTTGGGGTGCTCTGGTCTTGTTCGTGAAGAAGAAAGATAGTAGTATGTGTATGTGCATTGATTATCGGGAGTTGAATAAAGTGACAATCAAAAATCGTTATCCATTGCCTCGGATTGACGATTTGTTTGATCTACTCCAAGGTGCGACATATTTCTCTAAAATTGACCTACGGTCCGACTATCACCAAATGTGGGTCCGTGAGGAAGATATTGAGAAAACGGCCTTTCGAACGCGTTACGGGCATTTTGAATTTATGGTTATGCCTTTTCGTCTTACGAATGCACTGGCAGCATTCATGGATCTTATGAACCGAGTGTGCCAACCTATGTTGGACAAGTCGGTAATTGTGTTCATTGACTATATTCTTGTCTATTCTAAGAGCATGAAGGAACATGAACACCACTTGCGCGAAGTATTGAAGACATTGAGAAAAGAGAAGTTGTATGCTAAATTCTCAAAATGTGAATTTTGGCTAAGGGAGGTTCAATTCCTTGGCCATATTGTGAACAAGGATGGCATTCAAGTAGATCCGGGGAAGATAGAAACGGTGAAGAGTTGGGGACAACCGACTACGCCTACGGAAATCCGAAGTTTTCTCGGATTGGCCGGTTACTATCGTCAGTTTATCCAAGACTTTTCCAAGATTGCTTCGCCATTAACTAAGTTGACAAGGAAGAATACGAGATTCAATTGGGAGAACGAGCAAGAAATCGCTTTTCAATTGTTGAAAGAGAAATTGTGTAAAGCTCCGGTCTTAGTATTGCCGGAAGGAGTAGTTGATATGACGGTCTATTGTGATGCTTCTTTAAATGGGTTCGGGTGTGTTCTAATGCAACGAGGTAAAGTCATCGCTTACGCCTCTCGCCAATTAAAGGAACATGAAAAGAGTTATCTGACTCATGATCTCGAATTAGCGGCGGTGGTCCATGCTTTGAAAATTTGGCGCCATTACTTGTATGGTGTCAAGTGTATGATTTATTCGGATCACAAGAGTTTGAAACATCTTTTTGATCAACGAGATTTGAATTATCGTCAACGTAGATGGATGGATGTGGTGAAGGATTATGATTGTGAGATACTTTATCATCCGGGCAAGGCGAATGTGGTCGCGAATGCGTTAAGCCGAAAGAGTCACCACCCGGCATTACGATTGGGATTGTTACGTATGATTATTACTAACGATTTTCTTGAAAAACTTGGTGTGATTCAAATAGAGGCTTACATTCACAACAAGCATGTGGAACGAATTGTGGGGCAATCGGAATTCATTACGATGGGTTCGCGTGGTTTATTGTCTTTTCAAGAAAGAGTGTGGGTGCCTAAGATGGGTGATTTTCGAAAGGTGCTTCTTGATGAGGTGCACAAGTCTAAGTATTCCATACATCCGGGTGCGACGAAGATGTACCATGATTTGAAGAAAGATTATTGGTGGCCGGGCATGAAACGTGACATTGTTAAGTATGTTGAGCAATGCGTCACGTGTTTGCAAGTTAAAGTCGAACACTAAAAGCCGTATGGTAAGTTGCAACCGCTAGAAATTCCGATGTGGAAGTGGGAGCATATTACCATGGATTTTATTACCAAGTTGCCGAAAACGGCAAGAACCCAATTTGACACTATTTGGGTGATTGTCGATAGATTGACGAAGAGTGCGTTGTTTCTTCCTATTAAAGAAGCAATTTCGTCGGAGGCACTCGCGAAGATGTTCATTAAAGAGGTGATGTCGAGACTTGGCGTTCCCATGTCTATCGTTTCGGATCGGGACACGCGTTTTACTTCTCGATTTTTGAAGAAATTTCATGAAGATATGGGTACGAGGGTAAATATGAGTACGGCGTACCATCCTCAAATGGACGGTCAAACCGAAAGTACGAATCAAACATTGGAGGATATGTTACGTGCGTGTATCATTGACTTCGGTGGTAGTTGGAATGAACATTTACCTTTGGTGGAATTCTCGTACAATAATAGTTTTCACTCTAGTATTGGAATGCCACCGTATAAGATGTTGTATGGTAGAAGGTATCGAACCCCAATTTGTTGGGGCGAAGTGGGAAAAAGGGAAGTCGGGAGCTTCGACTTGGTATTGGAGACAAATGATAAAATCGATATGATTCGGGAACATTTGAAAAAGGCGCAAGATATGCAAAAATCTTACGCCGATAAGCGTAGACGTTTGATCGAATTCCAAGAAGGTGATATGGTGATGCTCAAGGTTTCGCCATGGAAGGGTATTATTCGGTTTCGAAAACGAGGAAAGTTAGCTCCTCGGTTTATTGGGCCATTTAAGATTTTGGCTCGTGTTGGTGAAGTTGCTTATCACTTGGAATTACCCGAAGAGCTTGCGGGGATCCATAATACATTTCATGTTTCCCATCTCTGTAAGTGTCCTGCGGATGATTCGTCGTGGATGCCACTAGAAGATATCGAGTTAAACAACAAGTTGGAGTATGTCGAAGAGCCGATTGCTATAATTGATGAGAAGGTTAAAATGTTGCGTAACAAGGAGGTGAGGACCTTTAAGGTCCAATGGCGTCGTAGTAAAGGTTCCAAGTTTACTTGGGAGCCCGAAGAATTTGTGTTGGTTTATCTTCCCTCGTGTCATGCGGCTTGGATCGCGAGGACGCGCTCTGATTTAAGTGGGGGAGAGTTGTAACACCCCGTTTTCCCGTGCGCATCTAAATGTACGTACTTAATCAATAGTACGCTTATAACTTACTCGTTATGTGTTTAAATGAACTAAAGTGTTAGTTAGGTGTAAGTGCATATATGTATATGTGTGTATATATATATATATATGGGTATATGCGAATGCGTACGTATACGTGTTTGTGTATGTGTCGCGAAGGTGTTGAGTAGTGTGAGACTTAAGGGCGAAGCTTAGACGTCGATAGGAATAGTGAACGAGGTGTGCTAGTTGTATGAACCTTCGTTTTATGATTTGTTGTCAAAGTGACCAGAAACAGGCCAATGCCGCGCCGCGAGGAATGGGGTCGCGACGCGACAAACAAAGAAAATCCAGATCAGAACTTGAGTTAAGAAGGGTCATTTTTCCTTCTTTATGTCGCGCCGCGACAAAGGAGCCGCGCCGCGACACCTCTGCAATTCTGACTCCGAATTCTATTTAAATTAAATAGGGTATAGGGGCAATTTGGTCTTTTTGCATGTAGATCTGGTTGGAGCCTTTAATATCAACCACTTATCTTATTTTTCTTATTTCTTTTCCATTTTCTTTCATAAATTCCTCTCAAACTTAAAATCCACTTAGTTTATACTTGAGATTTGAAGAAAGAGTTTTGTGAATCAATCCTAGAAGCAAGAATTAAAGTTGTTCTCCTTGCTATTAGCTACAAGAGAATAGTTTTGGTAAGTCTCAACTCTAAGTTTTGAGTTTTAATTAGTTTAAGCTAGGGTTGGTTCATATGGAACTAGTGTGACCCATTTGAGGGTTAAATGGTGGGTTTTTGGGTTGGATTGTTGAAAGGAAACCCGAAGTAGCTATTATCTAGGGTTTAATCTTGTGATTTGAGGTTGTAAGTGCTAAATGATGTTGTTAGTCATTAATGCACTTTTAAAAGGATGAAAGTGTTGTTATTGTGTAAGTTTGACTTGAATTGTGAGTCAAAGAGTCAAAAGAGCACTAGTTGACCTAATCGGGTGAAATGGTTATGAAATACACCAAGTTTATGTTAGTTGGCGTTATTAAACCCTAATCACTAACTTTTAGTGATTTATGACGAGGCATGGCCATTAATGGGCGGTTTTGGTGTAGTTGAGTCATTTAATGCAAACGGGTCATTAAATGCTCAAGGGTTAGTGTTTGGCATTTAATTCAACTAGATTGTATGTTAATAAATGCATAATGTAATAGGTACGATACATTGAAGGGTTGCAAGCTCGGTTAGCTTTCACAAGGGACTTGAGGTGAGTGGAATATCTATATATGTATGTACATGATTTATGTGCCGTATTGATGGTGTCACATAGTCGTTTTGTGACCATAGTTGCGAGACGTAGCCATTTTTGTCTACGTATGTTATTTATGCACATAGCCGTGTTTGTGCATATAGTGGCGAGTAATAGCCGTGTTTTACTCCCACGTTATTATCTGTGTTATTGTGCACATAGCCTTGTTTGTGTACATGATTGTGAGTAATAGTCGTGTTTTACTCACATGTTGATCAAGTGATGCCATAGCCGTTTTTGGGAACACTTGGGGGTGATGCGATAGCCGTTTTTAGAACACCTCAGGGGTTAGTATACCATAGCCGTGTTTGGGAGCTAACGGTTGTTATGAACATCAATGACTTGTTTCGCAAAGTCATTCCCCTTGCGAAGGATTTTGGTTAACCATGATTTATAGTCGGTGATGCTAGCATTTGATTTATGATTAGGATATTTATATTATTAATGTGGCTAGTTGTACGGTTTGACGATACTAGCTTATTTATCGAGATGTTATGCGATTGTGTGCGTTATATGATATCGTGGATGCGTGTGGGTAAGTCTTATATGCATGTATATATTCATTCTACTCACTAAGCTTTGCTTACCCCTCTCGTTGTTTATCTTTTTAGATGCAGGTGCGGACAAGGGCAAGGGGGTCGTTGGGCACTAGGTGTCCCTTGTTGTTGTTATGTTGGAGCTTTTAGAAGTTGGCCTAGTTTTGGGTAGTTTAGTCCCAAACCATGCTCGGAACGTCGTTTGGTTTATAAACTATCATTTGTAATGGGTCAAACTTGTATATATATGCGTTTTAAATAGAACTCGTGGAATGGGTTACATATTTAGTTGGCGTGTAATTGGGTTGTATAAAAAAAAATTTATCGTATGGATTACGGGTTGGGTTGTTACATGGAAGACAACTTCTTGACCTAAATCAAGAAGCGCGTGTCTTTTTCAGAAGACTTTATTTCCTTTTAATGATGGAATTGATTCATCGTGTAGATCCATCTTTCTTTCAAATATATTACAATTTACCGGGTAAAACAGTTAATTTTGTCTAAAACAAAAGTATCTTCAATTATTTGTACAAAGATATGTGACATATGTTCTAAATAACTTGGTAAATTATTCCCACACTTGGCTTTTATTTTCCTTTCTTTGCCTTTTCCTTTCTTTGCCTTTTTATTTTCCTCTATTCCATTTTAAATGAATTCTAACATTTTGGGTTGTTTCTCAATTTATGTCTTTTCCGAGGTAACAATAATTTCGATGTTAACACCTAGTTTTATCGTTCATAAATATGTATAAACATGATTTTGAATTCATTTATTTGAAAATTTTGAAATTTTTTTCTAGAATTGGGTAGTCAGTATATAAGACTAGGGCTGTTCTTTATTATCAGAGAGCACTAGATTCTAATACAACTACTGCGTTACTAGTATTTTTAATGCTAACCAAGTGTTTAAGTTTAAAATTTTTAAAAATCCGAAAGAATTTAACCCCTTCCCACACTTAAGATCTTGCAATGCCCTCATCTGCAAGAAATCAGTAACAATTTAAATTATTGAGGGTGATTAGCGTAGAAAAATGATTAAATTTTGAAAAAAGTTTCCAAACATATTGGCGTTTGTTTGTTGAATGATAAATGGTGCACATCATTTCTTCATTCCTTCTTGTTGTTACATCACATTTGTTTTTCGTTTTGTCGTTAAAATTAGTAGCTTTTGCTGAACTTAATGACAGTCTTTGAAAATGCGCTGTTTTACCCTGTTGTGTACATGAAATAAAATACATACAATACAAATATAAACATGCATGGTAATTTCAAATGGGACTTAACATCCCACTTTCAAATCAAATATGAAATATTAGTACAACATAATAAAAATGTTAAAACTTACATAAAAGTATCACAATATTATATGTTTAAACATAAATAAATAAAAATAATAAAAAGATAAAAATCATAGAAATCACCAACGGAATTATATCAATCTGGATAGGGGTTCCAGTTCATGTCGCCGGGCAGGTTCCACGGTTGATTATAGGTGTACTGATAGGCCTGTTTAGGGTCGTAGAGAGTAAATGGTGGTCGCATATCAGGCTGGTGTGGAGGATCGTAAGCGGGTCGGGTCGGTACGTAGTTATTTGGTACCTGAGGTGAGAGCTGGCTCATGATCTGATGCTGATGATAGTGCCATCTATCATGCTGTCGTTGCCTGGAATGCTCGTATAAATTCTCGGCTTGCCACTGCTCGTACCGACTATGTCTATCCTGGTTTGTCATTTCTACCTCATCTATACGCTGGTAGACGTCAGTCATAGCCTCCCTAATGACATCCCTAATGTCATCCGCTTCTTCCATTTCCTCATCTGATCCTCTCTCTACCTGAGGACGATGACCATCATATGGTACTGCTTGATTGCGTCTGCTCTTTAATACTTTAGCACCCTGATAGACCTTCAATCCTAAAGTATCCACATGTTCCCTACACACCATCAGTGGACCCCCTTGATCCCTATCTACACCTAAATACTCTCCAATGAGAGTAACAAAAATACCTCCTCCTATTACTCCCCCGTCCTGTATTCCTGCTACTACTTTGGACAGATAAAAACCAACACAGTAGGGGATATTAACAAAACTTCTAGGGTTTCGAATACACTTAAGGTAAAATAAGTCGTGTAAGGTCATCTTCTCCTTGTTTTTACCTCTTTGTGTAATCGAATTAGCTAAATATCTATGTATAATACGTAGCTCTGCTTTGTTAATATCTAAATAGGAGTGTCTTCCTCCCAGCGTAAAAATATTATAATCTGACATACGCCTCCAGACGGCGTCCGCGTCAAAATTCCTATCTACCCGCTCCCCATGATAAATCAAATTTGTACAATCGGGTAGTAGTAATTCACCATGAGTGTAAATCTGTAAAGCCCTGGCCATGTCCAGCATGGACATCCTGTACATCCTAAGGCCAAGTAAAAATCTAAGAAAACTTCTATCATCTAACCTAACTACATACGCATTAAGTGAAATAGTACTCATAAGCTCAACACACCATTCCTTATATACAGGCCTACGAATGGTGAATAAACGTTCCCAATCGGGAAAAGAAGAGCTGCCATACCTTTGGATCAGATGCTGTCTAACTGCCAAAGACTCCCAATTAATTACCCTCGGCACTTCTACATTTTTCATTACCAGTTTGTATTTGTTACTTTGGTACGTCGGGTAATCTCTCCAACTTCGATCAAATCTCAAATTCGGATGCAACTGTTCTTCATGAATCGTTGGGTGTGCTATTATCAGATGAATCAGAAATTGTACATAGGCATTAACATATTCTAGTTGCGGATCATAATATGGTACATGTTGATCAGGTTGTTTTTGTTGTTCCTGTTGTTGCTCCGGTTCATATTGCATTTCTGGTTCAGGTTCTGGAGCAGGTTGCCTAGATGATGATGATGCACCATCAGTATCGGTAAATATCTGCAAAACACATTAAACACAAAATTTGTGCATCCAAATATGCATTAGTGTTAGCAAAATAACAACTTGAAACAATTACAATAACAAGTTTAATCAAAATTAAACTTATACACATTTTCACAATTTTAACAATTCTACACTTTTTCAAATAAGCATATATGAAAATGTTTACAAAGTTCATAAGCATTCAACTCAAATAACATGTTAAAATAACCATTACTAGCAATTAAACAAGTTTTAAATGGCATTTATATCAAATTAATCAAATTCATGAATTTTAGACCTAAAAAGTCTACTTTAATTTTCAAAAATCATGTTTATGATCAAAGTTTGGATCATTTAGCTACCTAAACATGTTACACTACTTAATTTAGCAATAATTCATGACAAAAATCGGCCATAACCTGTTTATATCAAAAAGCCCCCAATTGCTCAAGAACACAAACCCTAGATTTCTAAAATTTTTGAAGTTTTTGGCTTCAAATCATGTTAAATAATATCAATCTAGGTTATACATGCATAATATACTAACAATTTAATTCTAATTACATTAAAAATCAACAAAATTAAATTAGGTAAAATATTGGTAATTATCACAAAAACTAGGAAATTTAAGAGTTTAGGGGTGTAATTTTTACCTTCTTGCTAAAAAATCCAAACCTAGGCATGATTGTAGCGAAGTTTTGTGAGAAATTTGGTGAAATTTGGGTGAAAATTGGTGATTTGAAGAGTGTATGTGTGTATGTGTTCGTGTTTGTGTATGAGTGTGGAGTGAGACAGAAGCAGCGAGCTACTCCTTTTTGTTTCTGACCAAATTTTTAACACCATGCGATCGCATGGTTCTCAAGACCAAACCCCATGCGATCGCATGGGGTCCTGGTTTTTTTTGTTTTTTTTTAATAAAATCTTATACTTATAAAACAAAAATTAAATAAATTTAAAATTTTGTTTTCCTTTTTATTTAGGACGAGGGCGTTTCGGATCGTTGTCCTAGTCCGTCCCTCGACAAAATTTTAAAAATTTGTCATTTTAAAGCGTTGTTTTAAAAGCAAAGATTTTTGGGTTTTTTTTTATGTTTTTGGCATACTTTAATTCAATAAGATTAAAAATAATGATAATAAAATTTCTCGTCCCTCCCTTGGGTAGAGAAATTTCGGTTCAACGACCTAGTTTTCAACTCACGACGAATTTTTAGATATCAAATTTCTAACTTAATGAAATAAAGTAAATATTTGTTTTTAAATTTACACCAAACTTAAATTTAAAATGCATAAAATTAAAAATTCATATTATCAAAATTAAAAATTCACACCAAATTTATATTATATTTTTATTTTTATACATACAAACTTATATTAAAAATATTAATTTTTCAAATATTTACAAACTTAAATATATTGATTTTAAAAACTTTATAATATTAATTTAATATTTATATATTAACAAGGTAAAAATTAAAATAAAAAAAAATCTTTTTGGTCTTTTATCACACTTTAATCAATCAAATATTATCAAAAATATACGCCCCTCTTTTCGGTAAAGTAATTTTGGTTCCATAACCTAGTTTTACTCCTGACGAATTTCTGAAATATTTTGGGTTGATTGATTAAAGATATTTATACCTTAAGAATAAACGGTAAATTTCGCAGTGATGTAATAAATTTTTGTATGATATCAATAATTTCGGTTACGCATACCTAATTTTATTAAATACCAATTTAATACTTTATAGCGAACGATTCAGTGTTTATTATCAAAAGGTTAAAAGCAATAAATAAAAAATAAAAACTGTACATACTTACCTGTGAGATAGAATTCTCAGAGACCTGCTTTAGCCGACTCATAGGAGAGTCGTGTGATTTGATTTTCCATAGCTACGTAAGCGTAACCTTGATTCTTCAATATCTTTTCTTCTAAACATATGAACGGTCCTTCTCTGCATAGAGTAACAAATTCGGTATTTGAATATGTTTGATTATTTGAACAGTTACCTTCGTGTGACCATTTTCCGCATTTATAACATCTTTCAAGGTGTCGTGCTCTTCTTTTTGTTGCGGATTTTGATTTTCCTTTACCAAAATGTATCCTATGATGATCTTTCCTGAGTTCTTTTCTTACTCCGTCCATTTTGCTTCTTATGAATGATACCAATTCACTTGGAAGGGTGTCATTATTACATTTAGTAATCATAGCATGTAGCATTAGACCATGGTTCAGATCAAAGGAATTCTTCATCTCGTAAAACCTAAAAAAAATAAAAATTCAGAATGGGGGGAGAAGACTAGTTCTTTAGGGTCTGCTAGGGAAAGACCATTCGGATTCCATTCTCAGAAACTACACGAAAACAGAATATCTAACTTTAACAAAAATATATATTACCCTAAAAAGATTCGAACCTTCCCACACTTAGTTAGCTGTGGTGTCGAAATTGTGATTAACTTCATCTTCAACTTCCATCGGATTATCTTTGTAATATTTAACTCTGTGACCATTAACCTTAAATTCAACTCCATTTGAATTTATTAACTCTATTGTTCCGTACGGAAAAACTCTTTTGACTATGAATGGTCCATACCATCTTGATTTCAATTTTTCAGGAAATAGCTTGAATCGTGAATTGAAAAGAAGAACTCTGTCACCTTCTTTAAATTCTTTTGAACTTTGAATTCTTTTATCATGCCATTTCTTCGTTCTTTCCTTATAGATTAACGAATTTTCGTATGCTTCATGTCTTAATTCTTCTAATTCGTTTAGTTGACTTAACCGTAGACGTCCAGCTTCATGTAAATCAAGATTACATGTCTTCAAAGCCCAAAATGCTTTATGTTCAATTTCTACTGGAAGATGACATGCTTTTCCGTAAACGAGTCTAAAAGGTGTGGTTCCAATTGGAGTTTTGTAGGCTGTTCTAAAAGCCCAGAGTGCATCCTCCAATTTCATGGACCATTCCTTCAGATTTGATCCTACGGTTTTCTCTAGAATACTTTTTAATGCTCGGTTGGTATTTTCAACTTGTCCACTTGTCTGTGGATGATAAGCAGTGGAGATTTTATGAGTTACTCCATATCTTTTGAGAACGTTCTCAAGTTGATTATTACAAAAATGAGTACCCCGATCACTTATTAAAGCTTTCGGTGTTCCGAACCTTGCAAAAAGACGTTTTAAGAAGTTGACTACAACTCGTGCATCGCTAGTCGGGAGAGCTTGTGCTTCTGCCCATTTAGATACATAATCAATGGCAACGAGAATGTAGAGATTATTATGAGATTTTGGAAATGGACCTGTAAAGTCAATACCCCAAATGTCAAATGCTTCACATACTTGAATGACATTTTGTGGCATTTCATCACGTTGACTTATTTTTCCGGCCCTTTGACAAGCATCACAGGATTTGCAAAGAAGGTGTGCGTCTTTGAAAATTGTACGCCAATAGAATCCAGCGTCATAGACTTTTCTTGCTGTGAGTTGAGGCCCATAATGCCCTCCTGTTGGTCCTGTGTGACAATGGTTTAAGATTTGACTAGCTTCATCTCCGAATACACATCGGCGTTTATTCCATCGGGACAACTTTTAAACAAATGTGGATCTTCCCAGAAATAGTGTTTTATATCACTAAAGAATTTCTTTCGTTTTTGGTACGACAACCCTTTTTCAAGGAATTCACATACTAAGTAGTTTGCATAGTCTGCAAACCATGGAATTTTACTATAATCTATCTTCAATAGATATTCATCAGGGAAGTTATCTTGTATGGCCGATTCATTTAGAACTTCTAATTCAGGATTTTCAAGACGAGAAAGATGATCAGCGGCGAGATTTTCTGCTCCCTTTTTGTCTCGAATTTCAATATCGAACTCTTGTAAGAGTAAGATCCAACGGATTAATCGTGGTTTAGCATCTTGTTTTGAAAATAGGTATCTAAGAGCAGAATGGTCAGTATAGACCACCGTTTTAGCTAGAACGAGATATGAACGAAATTTGTCAAAAGCAAAGACAATAGCTAGGAGTTCTTTTTCAGTAGTTGTGTAATTCATTTGTGCTCCTTGTAATGTCTTACTAGCGTAATAAATAGGTTGAAATTGTTTTTCAATCCTTTGTCCTAAAACGGCTCCCATTGCAAAATCACTTGCATCGCACATAAGTTCAAACGGTAAATTCCAATTTGGAGTTATCATGATTGGCACATTAGTGAGTTTTTCTATAAGAATATTAAAAGATTTGATGCATTCATCCGAAAAGATGAATGGAGCATCATTTTCTAGGAGTTTATTCATAGGAGTGGCAATTTTAGAAAAATATTTTATGAAACGTCGGTAAAAACCGGCATGCCTTAGAAAACTCCTAACTCCTCTAACATTGGTGGGATGTGGAAGTTTAGCAATTACATCTACTTTAGCTCTATCCACTTCAATTCCTTCCTTTGAAATTTTATGACCAAGAACGATGCCTTCTTTAACCATGAAATGGCATTTCTCCCAATTAAGAACTACATTTGATTGTTCGCATCTAATAAGCACTCGTTCAAGATTAACTAGACATGTTTCAAAAGTATCACCGAAGACTGAAAAGTCATCCATGAAAACTTCCATGCATTCTTCGATCATGTCGTGAAAAATTGCCATCATGCACCTTTGAAAGGTTGCAGGGGCGTTGCAAAGTCCAAATGGCATGCGTTTGTAAGCAAAAGTACCATAAGGGCACGTGAATGTGGTTTTCTCTTGATCCTCGGGTGCTATAGGAATTTGAAAATATCCGGAAAAACCATCAAGAAAACAATAGTAACTATTTCCGGCTAATCTTTCCAACATTTGATCAATGAAAGGTAAGGGAAAGTGATCTTTTCTGGTGGCGTCATTTAATTTTCTATAATCAATACAAACACGCCATCCTATTACAGTCCTAGTAGGAATAAGCTCATTTTTCTCATTTGTGATGACAGTCATGCCACCCTTCTTAGGTACGCATTGAACTGGGCTTACCCATGGACTATCAGAGATTGGATAAATTAAACCTGCATCTAGCAGTTTAATAATTTCCTTCTTAACAACATCTTGCATATTAGGATTTAGTCTTCGTTGGCGTTATACATACGTTTTATGACCTTCTTCCATAAGGATTTTATGTGTGCAATACGAAGGACTTATTCCTTTAATATCATGAATTTTCCATGCAATAGCTGGTTTATGAGCTTTTAACACAGAAATGAGTTGAGATTTTTCATTTTCAGTAAGAGAAGACGATATTATTACAGGTAATTCAGATTCACCATGTAAATAAGCATATTCCAAATGGTTTGGAAGTGGCTTTAACTCTAATGTTGGTGGTTCTTCTATCGATGATTTGTATCGATATCTGTCTTCTTCTTTTAGCATTTGAATTTCTTCTGTTGTTGGTTCATATCCATTAGCCATGAGTGCGGCTAACATTTCAGCTTCATCGATTGGTTCAGTTCCTTCTCCTAAAGAACATTCTCCTGTTCCTTGTAATTCTGGAAATTCTTCTAACAATTCTGCATACGAATCTATAGTTTGAATATAATAACATGTATCATCTGCATATTTCGGTTGTTGCATGGCTCTATCAACTGAAAAGGTAACACTCTCATCCTCTATACTTAGGGTCAGTTTCTTACCGAACACGTCTATTATTTCTTTAGCCATGTTTAAGAATGGTCTTCCTAATATGAGAGGAAGTTGAGAATCTTCTTCCATGTCCAGAATAACAAAATCTACTGGAAATACTAAAGTACCAACTTTAACTAGCATGTTCTCCATTATCCCTCTAGGATATTTTACTGATCGATCGGCTAGTTGTATGCTTATTCATGTTGGTTTCAATTCTCCAAGGTCTAGTTTAGCGTATAGTGAATACGACATTAGATTTATACTAGCACCTAAGTCTGCTGATGCTTCTATTGAAGTAAGACTACCCAGAAAATATGGAATTTTGAAACTTCCAGATAATTTTTCTGGTATCTTATTCAACAGCACTGCAGAACAATTTGCATTCATAGTAACAGCCGAGAGTTCTTCCATTTTCTTTCTATTCGTGATTAGATCTTTCAAGAATTTAGCATATCTAGGCATTCCTGAAATTACATCAATGAAAGGAAGATTTACATTTATCTGTTTAAACATATCCAAGAATTTGGATTGCTCGGCTTCAAGTCTTTCTTTTCTCATTTTACTCGGGTAAGGAAGTGGTGGTTGGTATGGTTTAACATAAGGTTTGGCCTTAACTGTGCTATCTTCATTAACCTTTTCAACTACCAGTTCTGTTTCCTTATCTTGTTCAGATTGTGGCTCTTGTGGAGTGGGAATAGCTTCATCAGAAATTACAGGCATTTCAGGTGGTTTAAGTGTAATACCACTTCTTATGGTAATGGCTTTAGCTGTTTCATTCCGGGGGTTAGCATTTGTATCGCTAGGTAGACTTCCCGGTTTTCTTTCACCTATCAACCTTGATAGGTTGTTTACTTCTTATTCCAGATTTGGAATAGAAGTTTGTTGATTTCTAAATGCTTGAGCATTTTGTTCATTCGTTTGTTTCTGAGATGTGAAAAACTGCGTTTGAGATTCAACTAGCTTCGACATCATATCTTCAAAATTTGGCTTTTTATCATCGGTTTGTGGTGGTTTATTTTGAAAAATAGGTCTTTGCTGATTGTAAGTATTGTTGGATACTTGTTGATTGCTAGGACCTTGTTGGTTGTTGTATGGAACATTTCGGTTATAATTATGATTTTGATTGTAGATTGGTCTTGGCAGTTGATAATTATTCTGATAATTATTTCCAGGCCTTTGGTTTATGTATGAAACATTCTCTCTTTATTCCATTGTTTGTTCAATACTGAGACAATCTTTTGTCAAATGTGGTCCTCCACACTGCTCACAACTAATTCTTATTGAGTGAATATCTTTAGTCATCTTTTCCATTCGTCTCTCGACAGCATCTATCTTTGCGGAAATGGAATCAAAGTCATGGCTAGAATTGGCTCTAGCTGCTTTAGATGATCTAACGATATCTTTTTCTTGGTGCCAAACATGTGAGTGGGAAGCAGTGTTATCAATAATTTTGTAAGCTTCAGTTGCTGTTTTCTTCATAATAGAACCACCAGCTACTATATCGATGCCTTTTCGTGTAGTGATGTCGCATCCTTGGTAGAATATTTGTACTATTTGATAAGTGTCTAAACCATGTTGCGGACATCCTCTTAAAAACTTTCCAAATCTTGTCCACGCCTCATATAAAGTTTCATTTGGCTTTTGTGTGAACATAACTATTTCTCCTTGAAGTCTCACGGCTTTAGATGCTGGAAAGAATTGTTTAAGAAAATTTTCAACTAAAACATCCCATGTATCAATCGCCCCTTCAGGTAACGATTCTAACCAATCTTTGGCTTCTCCCTTTAAAGTCCAGGGAAATAACATGAGATATATCTGTTCATCCTCCACTTCTTGGATTTTAAATAAAGTACAGATCCTATTAAATGTACGAAGATGTTCATTTGGATCTTCCTTCGGCGCACCACTAAATTGGCATTGATTAGTTACCATGTATAGGATTTGTCCTTTAATTTCATAATCTGGCGCATTAATGTCTGGTTGAGTAATTGCGTGACCTTGGCCAGTGCGTTTAGCTCTCATCCGGTCTTCCATACTTAGAGGTTCCAGATTTTCTATTATTGAATTTGTTGAATCTGAATCACTAGAGGATTCTGATTTAATGGTTTGTTCCTCGACAATCTCTGTTTGAATGATTGGTGGTTCCGGAGGAAAGATTAATGGTTCAGGATCTCTGAATTGTCCCTGAATATCTTCCGGATTCTCAATTGTGAGGTCGGGTTCAAAAAATGGATTATCGGAAATTTGAATTGGAGTACTTGGTCGACTTGATGACGATTCTAAAGAAAAATCAACGGCGACAATATTGGCTAGATGTCTTGATCGAGTTACACGTGGTGAACGTATAAAAGGTGGTGAACGTTTTGCTCGGTGCATCATTTTGAATATCCTATTAGTTATAAAAGAGAAAAATTATATAAGTTATCAAATTAATAGACTTTTTTGATTTTGCCCACGTTTCGAATAGCCAATAGATGCAGCAGGTAGCCAGGACCCTTTAAATCGAAAGCCCACAACTCGCCACTAACAAATCCAACTATTACTACGAACCAGAAAATTTTGGATGTCTATCAATGTGACGATCGCTCCAAATCCATATGGACGAACACGTCATTCATCAATTTCATTGCGAGGTATTTGACCTCTATATGATACGTTTTGAAAACATTGCATTCTTTTGAAAAGGCACACCATAAATGAATATTTAAATCAAAGGTTTTCGACATCTGATGATTTCTACATATAGACAATCACCATAAATAATAGTTTACAACAGTACTTCCGTTGACAATGCAGCCAAAATAAGATACATGGTGATGATATGGTGAATGCAACATTTCCTTGATAAATATGCCATGTAAGACTCCATGCACATAGCTTGTCTAACATATAAGCAAACAGCGGAAGACTTCTAGGGAACCTGAGAATAAACATGCTAACAAGTGTCAACATAAAGGTTAGTGAGTTCATAGTTTTAATGTTTTGCATAATCTGTATATAAAGGTGGATCACAAGATTTCAGTTGTTTCATCCAGAAACGTTTATCAAAATATTCTACGAAATTGAGTACCCTGGTAACTAAACTTTAACGTTATAATAAGTACCCCTGTTTTAATATACATGCAACCAACATGTACAATACACGCAATCAAACGTGTACTAAACTCAAATAGTATACGTCTATTTTATAGTTCAGGCTAGGGTTTATATACCTGGAACAGACGGGGATGTCAAGCCCTATGGATCTATATATAACTACTCGCGCCCACCAGTTCTTATAACCGGCAGTTACTAGTTACCAAAGCTAAGGAATTTTCGGTTCAAACTCGGTGTAGAATTTAGTATGTACTTGTGTCCATTGCGTTTAAAATAAAGTGCATGTATTCTCAGCCTAAAAATATAGATTGCTAAAACAATTAAAAAGGGAGCAAATGAAACTCACCTTAGCAGCATATAAAGTCGTTCACCAAAATGTGACTGAAACTCGGATTACCAAATAACCGTTGATCTCAACCTAGAGAACATATGTTGGTCAATAAATGTCTATCAAGCTAGGTCAGGTCATAGTGTATCACAATCCTAATGCTCGAGATCGACATACAAAAGTTATCCAAGGTCGTTTCAAAAAGTAATTTTTCACAATAGTTCAACAAAACGAGACATACCTTATATAAGGAGTCATTTACTCGGTTGGTAATATTCAAAAATCTATTTTATCAATCACGTAAACAAGTTGTTTAAATCTTAATTGCAGATTTAAAAGCAATTTCAATTAACATCAATCATAATTCAGTTGATCATATCTCTTAATCCGTTCATCGAAACTATTCGATATCTAAATGAAAAGTCATTGATTTTTCGCCAGCTTTCCAAAAACATGCATATCATATACCTTTTACCAGTAATATATGTATTTAATTCGTGATTCATCATAAACTATTTAACGACGAAATTTAGCATACGGGCATGTATAAATATATATACTCGAGCACTAGACATGGATACACAATTAATATATAAAAGATAAAATATGAGTGCTTACGTATCAATATTGAGATTCAATATTGTAGGAAAGTATGTAGACGCAACGGAGATGATAAATACTAGGTATGATTCACAAATATACCCCCGAACATTACCCATAACTTACTTGGTAATAACCCATAATTTCCTTAGCTCTATCCCGCTCGAAAACCATTTTAAAAGTGACACGCTCATGACCTCGTCGTAGTATTTTATGTACTAATACTACTAATAATAATAGGATTAATAATAATTTTAATAATAATAATAATAATAATAATAATAATAATAATAATAATAATAATAATAATAATAATATAAATAATAATAATATAAATAACATAAATAATATACGGAGTAATGATGGTGTAACAACTGAACTGAAATTCGATCAATTTATAGGACTTCAGCTGAAAAAGCACCCCATGCGATCGCATGGGGTTTAGCCTCCTTGGCCATGCGATCGCATGGCTAGAGGATCCAGCTCATAAACCTTTGTCTCGTTGTTTGTCGACATATTATTATAATACATATTTATAATATATAATTTATATAATTAATTATATATTATATTAAATTCACGTGCATACTTGACTTGTAATTTTTGTTCCGATAAGTCGCACGTTGTCACTCGACTTATGTTTTGATTTCGGTTTCTCGAACGCATTTTCGTACGCTTAGAAAACTTGCATTTTACGTTTCGTGACACGTACATTTGACAAAATATAGCCTTAAATTATCCATAAATTATACAACTCAAAGTATATCTTAAACTTTCGAGTGTTTTGGGCATTTACTTCTATAAATCATCGTCTCGTAGTATATACATATACATATATTCATTTTCATTTTGAAATAGTGTTTTACTGTAGCAAAGTTACTGTAGCAAAGTTTTTTTACTGTAGCAAATAGTGATTTTCGAAAATACTGTAGCTTTTCGGGTACTGTAGTAATTAGAAAATACTGTAGCAAATTAGTGTTTTACTGGTTCATCTTAATCGTTTTAGTTAACTTATCTAAATATCAATCGAATCAATAATCAAATGTTACTATCGTTTACTAAATAACTTGAAATCATATATATTCAAATAGATATATAAACCAAAAAGTTTAATGTACAGTATCATGCAATTAAAACTTTGTTACGTTTTCAAGTTATAGTATATATATGTATCTATTTACATATAATGGTTCGCGAATCGTTGAGAACAACCGAAGGGTACTTGAATAGTTCAAAAATTTTGAGATTCGGTTTTACAGACTTTGCTTATCGTGTCGGAAACGTTAAATCATTTAAAGATAAAGTTTAAATTTGGTCAAAAATTTTCGGGTTGTCACAATCAATTTAACCACTTAAAATAATTTTTCGTTGAAATTTAAAGAAATTTTAGAGAAGAAATAGAAAATTCTATGTCCTAAAAACTAGAGCGTCGAAATGAAAAAGAAAAAGAGTACGTCGAAAAACGTCGAAAAATAAAAGGTCGAAAAATAATAAAAAGAACGTAGCGCGTCGAAACTTAAAAGTCTAAAAACTAAAAATTAAAATTTGCATCTAAAAGTATTAAAGCTTAAAAGGAATACTATATTCAAAACAGCAATAACTTAAAAAGTACTAAAATCTTAAAACGGCGTCTCAAAATTCTAAAGCACCTATATCTTAGTCTAAAGAAAAAGCACTTAAGGGATTTTAAGGCAAAGCCTAAAAATCTAGAAATAAAAATAACTACAGCGAAATATTAAGTTACGAACTAATTACGACCGAAAAATATACAATTTATGAATAAAAGATTAAAAAGATAAGAAATATAAAAAGATATAAAAAGTGATAAAATTATTTATTTTTATAAAACTGTTATTTTTATATTTATTTTATAAAATTATTAATTTTTATATATTAATAAAACTAATTAAACTTAAAAATACAAATTAACTAAAACTAATACTAAATAATATAATAATTAACCCTAATTATAATTAATAATAATAATAATAATAATAATAAAAACGTAACCCTAATTCGTTGACTAAGGTACGGGGCTGTCAAATCAGTCCATGCGATCGCATGGATTTTGTGTAGGATATTCATGCGGTCGCATGGAGTCGGATACCAGGCCACTTGTTGGGCTGCTATAGTGTCAGGCCCGAAAATCTTTAATTTTTTAATTTTACTATTTTTATAAAATATTTATATAAACAAATAAAAAATTATATTTAAAAACTAAAATAAAAATAAAGAAACTTTATAATTATATTTAACAAACTCTTAAATATATATATATATATATATATATATATATATATATATATATATATTTTACATTTTTGTATTTTTTAAAAACGTATTTTTACAAAAGTAAATTAAAAATCTTTTATATATATATATATATATATATATATATATATATATATATATATATATATATATATATATATATATATATATATATATATATATATATATATAGCGTTTCGCTTCCGGCATTTAAGCAGTTCCCCGGTAGCAGCGCCAAAAATACTTGATGTGCGTAGAGGTGTATACGAAATAGCTTATATTTTACTAGGAAATACTATTAAAAACGATACAATTTTACACAAGTTATTTATTTATTTATAAAGTGGATATACCTAAACCTTGCTACAACATTTATAAGCAGTGTACCTAATCGTACAGTAGTGTAGTTTTTAGTAAGTCTGGTTCGTTCCACAGGGAGTTAGCCAAGTTTAACGCTATATTTTTAAAACTAAATTTGTATATATATATATATATATATATATATATATATATATATATATATATATATATATATATATATATATATATATATATATATATATATATATATATATATATAAGTAGTATTATTATTATAAAAGGGAGATTTTACCGTTTAATGACTTGTTTGTCGATTTTAAAACTTTAGTCGCAGTTAAAACCTAATGTAAAATATTAAAAATAAAACTTAATTTAAAGCGTAAAGTAAAATGACAATAATTAAAGTGCGATAAATAAAATGACAATAAATAAAATTGCGATAATTAAAAGTGCAATTAAATAAAAAGACAGAAAATAAAAGTGCGATGAAATATGAAATAAAGGAATTATGCTTATTTAAACTTCCGTAATCATGATGTTCGACGTATTGATTTTAGTTTATTACCATGGGTTAATTGTCCTTTGTCCTGGATTATTCAATATGTCCATCTGGTTTTTGTCCATAACAGTCCATCAGTCATAAATATAAAGTGCGAGTGTCCTCGTCAAATTATTCTTATATCTGAAGTCAAATATTTCAACTAATTGGGGACTTAAACTATAATTACACCAATTTTTCTTGTATATAATTCACCCCTGTTTTAATAAGTCCATTGACTATTAATCCATTCCCGTGTCCGGTTAAATGAACGATTGTTAGTACTAATAAATATCCCTCCCATCGTGTCCGATCGAGTGTATATGGTTATTTATAGGTACGTCCAATTGTAAATCTTTATATTAAATTAACGAACTATCATTCAATTAAACAAATATAAATCCCATTAATAGCCCATAGTCTAATTTCCACAAGTGTCGTTCTTTTGTCCAAACCCCAACCGTAACTCCGTTTTTATCAAATAAACTGGATATAAGAAGGTGGTATGATATACTTTCCAATGGTTACGACCAAAGGTATTATTTTGGAGGTTATGGGACTTAAAATCAGCTGCAAATACCTACATATACACATATGTAAATAATATTATTTTGATATATAAAAATGAAGAACTTAAGTTTGACCTATGCTTGAATATTTGAACAACTTGAGTAGTATTATGAGATTGTTGATTTGTGTTGACCATGATGACTGTGTTTGACTTACGTTTGACTTACTTTGATTTGCGTTGACTTTTGTTGAATTTTGCTAAATTTGTGAGTCGGACTTGAGCAATAGGACTATACGTGTAAGGACCCAACAAAATCGTCATTGACGGCGTCGTTAACTTAGGTCCCGTTACATGGTCATAGTCCCTAAATGAGACGCGTTTGACCAAAATTATGTCGCATTCATTTGAAACGTGTAAGACTTGCAAAGTTTAGTTTACCAAATGGTTCGACAACCAGTTTAAGTTTACAAAAGTATAAAGTATGAGTGAAATAACTTGCTACATAATAAGTTAAGAATCACGGTTGCTATAAATAGCGTAAACAGATATGCTTTAAGTTTAAATCCAAAAGTACTATCGCTAGCGTATGCATATATGCTTGACTCCAAGCAAGTAATCAAAGAGTGCGAAAGCATGTATCAAGTAGCCAAGTATGAACCTGAGAAACATATAGAAAACTGTCAACGAAAAACGTTGGTGAAATCATAGGTATTTTTGTGAACGTTGTTTTTGAATCACAAGATTTAGTATTTCCATAACGTTGATTATCCAAATCATTTGCATTCCAAAAGTGTTGTTATTCGCGAGCACCCAATTATCAAGGCTTAACTAATGTTACCCCATACACATAGTGTTAGAACATACACCGTTTCTCAAAAATATATTTCATCCGCATAACGGTAGCGAACCGTCCTAATGAGGGTTTGTCAAACCCATATGGCCATACAACATAAGTTCTCGCTTACACCCGGCAAGTGTAACTAATGATAATCGAATTGAGGATTTCTGTTCTAACTCGCACGTGGAATTTTTGTTTTTGTACTTGTGTTCAAGGTATAAAAGTAAGTAGTACAAAATGTAAACAAAGTATATGTTTCTCAGCCCACGATTAAAAGAATAAAAGTTGTTGAAAAGGTGGGACTATGCTCTCACCGTAGTTTCATGCCAAAGTACTTGTAATTAAAAGTTGAGCAAGGAAAGTTACTTAGCCTTGACCTAAATAAATAAGTTGTATCAATTACGGGTTACGACACAATGTCGGGCGAAATATGTTCAATTAGTCATATGGCTCATTACGACTCGATTAATATAGCATGTGAATCACGTTATCAAAGGAAGTCTTGCTCGTAGCACCTTTTTCTAGTTATCTTGCAAAAATGGGCCTAAACTGCAATTGAATTTTTTTTTTTGGAAAATTCACTACAAAATTTTCTCCAATTTTGTGGGGAATGTAGTGACTTTAAATATATGTTTTGCGGCCATTAATTGATATCAAAACTAACCTACACTCTCATATATTCGCATTCAATATGAAATTTACAAACGAAAACAAAAATAAGTTTATGAATCTAGAGAAATAAAAAAGCGGCTAAAAATACTCGAACAATAAAACCAAGACGTTATAAAAGCAGCAAGGTTTTGTAGCTAGTGGTGAGATAGTAGCCCCAACATGATTCTCGATGTACCTAAATACATTATTAAATAAAAACAAGTATAATAGTGGTATTTAAACAGGCACAACAATTCACATGTAAAGGTATTACTTATCCTAAGATCTAAAAGTGTAAAATTAACCTTAAAAAATAGTAAAATGTTATTTTTGAATTCTAAACTGCTTCGAACGGGGGAAAGCCTCAAGGAAGTCTTGCTCGTAGCGCATTTTTCTAGTTATCTTGCAAAAATGGGCCTAAACTGCAATTGAATAATTTTCAGAAAATTCACCACAAAATTTTCCCCAAATTTGTGGGGGATGTAGTGACTTCTAATATGTGTTTTGTGGCCATTAATTGATATCAAAACGAAACTACACTCTCATATATTCGCATTCAATATGAAATTTAGAAACAAAAACAAAAATAAGTTTATGAATCTAGAAAAATAAAAAAGCGGCTAAAAATACTCGAACAATAAAACCAATACGTTATAAAAGTAGCAATATTTTGTAGTTAGTGGTGAAATAGTAGCCCCAACATGAGTCTCGATGTACCTAAATACAATATTAAATAAAAACAAGTATCATGGTGGTATTTGTGATGACCCGGGAATTTCCGACCAAATTTAAACTTATTCTTTATATAGTTCTGACACGATAAGCAATGTCTGTAAAGTTGAGTCTTAAAATTTTGGAACTGTTTCATGAACTCATTTAACCTCGATCATTTCCAATGATTCACGAACCACCAAATAATAAATAGAAATGTATATATACATAACTATATCTATAAATAATTATATATTATAAATTGAATGAACTACTATATGATCTAGTTTATTATAAAGGAAAACTTAAACTTGTTATTTAAAATATAATTAATTATGTAGCAATTGAAATATCTAGATATGTATACATATATACATGATTGAAATACTTAATTACTGATTGCATGTATATTGTTAAATATTCGAATATGTTAGTATATAAAATAAGTATTACATATTTAACAAAATGTAAGATTTATATAAGTCTAAAAATAATATATTATCAATGTTATTATTGATACTTTCATTATTATTAATAATTAATAAAAACGTTAACATCGGATTTGATAATACGTAATTTCTTATACTAAGAATACTATCATTATTAGTAGTATTATTAGAATTATTATTATTATTTTTATTAGTAATATTATTATTAACAGTATGAAAAAAAATTATTAAGACTTTAATTATTTTACTAAGATTATGAATTAAATTAATTACTAGATATTATTATAATTTATAAAAAAATTTCATTTTTATTATCTATCAATAATATTGATATCACTTTTAGTATTATTTTGATTAATATTATTAATATCATTATTATTTATATTATTATTATTATTAGTTTCATTATTATTAATAAATAGTAATGTTTATATAATTAATAACATTATGTTTCCTTATATATTTAATATATATATATATATATATATATATATATATATATATATATATATATATATATATATATATATATATATATATACATAATCTATATATACAGTTATACAAACACGTTATATATACAAATACATATTATGTAATCAGTATTTATATTTATATAAAAGTACATATACAGTTATATATATACAACGTATATACGATTAATTACGTATGTATAAATACAGGATACTAGGTATTCAGTTGCATATCATTGTCATCCTGTTGCAAATTGATTTGCAGTCTTCAAAATCGTACCAATTAAGGATGCAAACAACTGAAAGAATCCAAATTCTGTTAGCAAATGGTTCCAACTTTTTATTTTCTTCCTATTCTATTCTGTACCTAATGATTCTGCTATCGAATTGATTTTTTTTTGCATAAGACAACGAGCATATGACTTTGGGGAGAAAGCAGTCGAATTTACACTACCAAATAAATTACAAACACAATTTTCTTTATAGCTTTTGAATTAAAAAAAAGGGCGAAGAACACAAACTTATACCCTGTACGTGTAGCTTTTTGGTCAAAACTCGAATTCGAAACAATTTTATAAATCTGGAAATGCAGCCATGTTAGTAATATCTTCTTTAAACAATCTGCAAAATTTCAAAAGCCAATTCGTTGTATCGAGTGCGAATTCTTGAGTCAAAGTTTTTGAAACAAAAAAGTCAAACATTGTTCTTAGATCAAATTCGTGTTATTCTTTACGATTCAAGTTAAATTGAGGTTTTGGAAAGTTTTTATGAAAGATTTCCAACATATTTCATATTATAACTATTAGCTAATACGTTCTCTAATTCAAAACCCAATTTTTTTTTATACAACTGCGAAGACAGCAGAAACTTTGATTTTCATTTTTTTAATTCTATTTTCTGTTTTAAATAAATTCCATCGACCACTGGTTGCTGTCTGTTTCAAGTTAAAAATTAAAACCAAACTTAATTTGATGTTATGAAAAATGTTAAACCACTGGTCGACTAGGTGATTACCAGAAGAAGAAGAAGAAGAAAAGGGAGATAGTTCAATACGATATTTATAAAATCGAAATCCATTATATTTGAGAAAAACTGAAACGGTAGAGTGGTATGGGCGTTTATGTTTAACCGAGAGGTCTCGGGTTCGATCCTGGGTGTGGGCATCTATTTTCTTTTGACACTCTTTGTGAGGTAGTAATCTTTTTATTTTTGTTGTTATTATTTCATAATTATTATTATCATTGTTATTATTATTATTATTATTATTATTGTTATTTATGATTGTAGTTATTTAATAAAATAAGTAATGAGATTACTGGTGTAATTAATATTATTATCATTTTTGTTACTACTAATATTGTTATTATCGTTAAATATATATATATATATATATATATATATATATATATATATATATATATATATATATATATATATATATATATATATATATATATATATATATATAATTTCATCACTAATATATATAGTAGTTATCATTTATCATTAATATTATAGTACGATTATGATTATTATTGTTATTATTAATTATTATACATTTATGAACGACAATTGGAAATTTTGGAAAATTTTGTGATCTTGAATAAGATAAGTATTTAAATAAATATAAGGTTTACATTGATTAGGATATAACAAGGATTGTGCATATTGTAAACACGTTATCTATACATATGAAAGAATAGATATAACACCGTTAAGTTCTTAAGACATTAATAAGAATTATTATTAATAACATTATTATTATTATTATTATTATTATTATTATTATTATTATTATTATTATTATTATTATTATTATCATTATTATCATTATCATTATTATTATTATTATTATTATTAGTATTATTATTATTATTATTATTATTATTATTATTATTATTATTATTATTATTATTATTATTATTATTATTATTATTATTATTATCATTACTATTATTATCATTATTATTATTATCACTGTTATTATTATTATTTCAAATAAATATTTCAAAGATATTAATATAATGTTTTTAATACCTAATATGATAATTCCTAAAACATTAATATAGAATAATTATAATACATGACATATCCATTACTTTAAATCCATTATATATATATATATATATATATATATATATATATATATATATATATACATATAGTTATACAAATCTTAAGTATTTAAAATATATAAACAAGTAGTTAATAAATTACTAATATAAGAAGTATATCAATATACAAATTTGTTCAATTTCGATTATATGTTTTAATATATATATGAATAATATAGGTTCGTGAATCCGAGGCCAACCCTGCATTGTTCAGTTTCGTTGTATGAATATTTTTACTACAAAATATTGTAGAGTGAGTTTCATTTGCTCCCTTTTTAAATGCTTTTGCAATATATATTTTTGGGACTGAGAATACATGCGCTACTTTTATAAATGTTTTACGAAATAGACACAAGTGATCAAAAATTACATTATATGGTTGGATTATTAAACCAAATATCGCCCTTCAAGTCTGGTAACCTAAAAATTTAGGGAAATGACCCCTGATTGACGCGAATCCTAAAGATAGATCTATGGACCTTGACAAGTCCCATTCGGGGTACGAATGCTTTAGTACTTCGAGATTATTATACAGATGAGAGGTTCTGTTTTGGGGATATTCTATGCATTAAGTTAACGTCGGTTACCAGGTGTTCAATCCATATGAATGATTTTTATCTCTATGCAGTTTGCGAAATGCCTGATATGAGAATGATGTTTATGAAATATGAAAATCTTGTGGTCTATTAAAATGATGGAAATGATTATTTATGTTAAACTAATGAACTCACCAACCTTTTGATTGACACTTTAAAGCATGTTTTTTCTCAGGTATGAAAGAAATCTTCCGCTGTGCATTTGGTCATTTTAGAGATATTACTTGGAGTCATTCATGACATATTTCAAAAGAAGTTGCATTCGAGTCATTGAGTTCATCAAGATTATTATTAAGTCAATTATAGTTGGATATATTATGAAATGATATGCATGCCGTCAACTTTTGATGTAAAGCAAGTTTGTCTTTTAAAAACTAATGCAATGTTTGTAAAATGTATCATATAGAGGTCAAGTACCTCGCGATGTAATCAACTATTACGAATCGTCTATAATCAATATGGACTTCTTCCGGATGGATTAGGACGGGGCATTTTAGTTGGTATCAGAGTGATGGTCTTAGCGAACCAGGTCTTGCATTAGTGTATCTAACTGGTAGTTGTTTAGATGCATTAGTGAGTATGAACTTCGACCGTGTCTGCATGTCAAAAGTTTTGCTTATCATTTAGTGTCGAAAATTACCTGCTTATCATCCTTAAAGTCTAGACACGTCTTACTGCCTCTATTGCATAGACAGTGTATAGATAAATTCATATCTTAGCGTATCTGTTATTGTTACCTTTGTCTGACAGCTTCCGTAGATTCCTCCGTAACTTATAGGATTTTAGTATTATATATGCATATTTAAATTATGTATTGCAGGTTACTAATCTACATCCTATAATCTATTTTTTATCGAAAATCCTTCATCTGATCATACGAGATGTAGCGACCCGACAAAATTTTCATTGACGGCGCCGCTAACTTAGGTCCCATTACGTGGTCGTAGTCCCTTTATGAGACTCGTTTGACCAAAATTATGTCGCATTCATTTGAAAAGTACAAGACTTGCAAAGTTTAGTTTACAAAACCGTTCGACGACAAGTTTAAGTTTACAAAAGTATAAAGTATAAATGAAATAACTTGTGACATAATTAGTTTAAAATCACGGTTGCTATAAATAGCGTAAGTATATGCTTTAAGTTTGGATCCAAAGGTGCTATCACTAGCGTATGCATGTATGCTTGACTCCAAGCAAGTAACAAAAGTAATGAGCAGAAGCATGTATCATTAAGCATTCAAGGACCTGAGAAAACATAAAAGAATCTGTCAACGAAAACGTTGGTGAAATCATAGTTGTATGCAAAAAGTATATTTGTATCACAAGGTTTAGTATAAATCGTTTATCAAGCGTATACATCTCAAAAGATGTGTTTGTATCACGAGCACCCAATTATCAAGCTTAACTGAATCTTACCTCTGCATAATAGTGTTAGAACCTACACTATACATCGAAAGTACGTTTCATTCATCTGAATGAGGGTTCGTCAAACCCGCATGGCCACACAACATAATTTCTCGCTTACACCCTACAAGTGTAACTAATGATAATTGGACTTGAGGATTTTCGTTCTAACTCGTATGTATCTTTGCTTTCGTATAGTATTCAAAGTATCAAAGTTTAAAAAGTATATATATACATGTGAAAAGTATATATAAGTATGTAATGTATATGTTTTCTCATCCCACGATTTTAAAAGTATAAAAGTATTTGAAAAGTGGGGCTATGATCTCACCTTGAGTGTATGAATGTAAATTTACTTCAACAAGTAACGTATGCTAGAACAATGCTAGTCTCGACCTAAACAAATAGGTTGTATCAATAACGATAGTCACAATTGGTCAAAGATGTTCAATTAGTCCTATGGCTCAATACGACTCGATTATGTAGCATGTGAATCAAATTGTCAAGTTTCATGCAAGATACAAGTATAGAATCATGTTAGAAAGATATGGAATCATGTTAGAAAGATTGCATAATCATTTGGTTAAGTTTGACAAAAAGTCAAACTTTGGTCGGTCAAAGTCAACGAAAAAGTCAACGCGTTCGGGTCAGGTCCCGAACTATTTTTCTGTGCTAATTATTCATATATAAGCATGTTAGAACAAGTTACATGTGAATCGGAGGTCCATAGCATGCCACACATTTTTCGTATATTGGATAAGCAAGTCAGAATCAAACCATGCCTATTGTCGCACCGCGACAAACGCTGGCCGCGCCGCGGCGAATAACGGGTGCTGGTACCTGGTCAGTCTCAATTGTTCAAGTCTTTTCCAAAACTCAATTTAGCACAAAATACAAACCGTAAACACTTAGAATGCGTATCTTATATCGTTGGAAAGCTCTTTTGACAAGGAACACAACTAAGTACATATTATCAATCAAAATATGCATTTAAAATAATCAAATTCTCGTCAAATGTTCAATGAATGTTCATAATCAAAGTTTCAAGTTTGTAAAACGCATTTCATGATTCGGGCAACCAATTTACATGTATGATATGCCATTTTGAAGGTAATGAAACATACATTACAACTAAACACTCACAAATAACATTTCACGACATTCAAAGCATCAAAAGTTCATCTTAAGAGCTATCAAACCCTAACCAAGAATCACAAAATCATTAATCATGTTTTTGAAGTTTTCTTAATCAACCTACGCATCAAAACGAAGCTAGTGATATTAGTAACACAATTAAAACATGAACTTTAACAATTTAACAACATTAACTCATCCAAAATGCAAGATTAAGCAAACTCATTTCAAATGTTCAAACTAGTTACTCAAAACAACGAATCGAGCAAACAAAACATATATTCATGTTATACACGAACCATAGACACTAACTAACACCATTTCAAGTCAAAAACACGAATTTAGAGAAATCTAGAGTTTTAGAAATGTTACCCAAATGAGATGAAATTGGTACCAAAATGTAGAGGATGAAGAGAGGATCACGAATATGTAATTTGTTTTGATGTTTGCCTCTTGATCCGGATTTAGATGATGATTTTGTGAGTCGGGTGTTTAAGTTCTAAAATGGAAGTAAGAAGAGAGAAAGAGAGAAAGAGATGAGGAGGTGGGTGGAAATGAATGGGTGGATGAGGTGGGTTGACTAGTTGACCTAGTCAACTAGTTTTCCCACTTGGCAAATTCGGTCCCTCAAGTTTCAAAGCGAGTGCGGGAATTAACCAAACGAATATTTTAAAAACGCTCGAGTAAACGAGTGATGTTATAATTAAGTAACGGGAATATTATGAACGTTAGTCAACGGAAACTATGAATTTAAATAACGAAAGGTATTATTTTAAAAAAAAGATAGTGTTAAAAATAAATTTAACGGAAAAACGCGGGATGTTACATTACCTACACCTTAAAAGAAATTTCGTCCCGAAATTTAGTTGGAAGTAGTAGATGTTGTTTCTTCCTCGAGATCTTGTGTTGCCAATTCTACGAATAAGTGAAGGTACTTCCTTGGGCATTTCAATGAACTTGACAATCAGGATTTTACGTTGTTTTAGAGTTTGGTTTTACGATCCAATATTTCAACCGGTCCTCCTAGGAAGTGAAGTTTGTCATCGATAGTAAGCTCATCGAAAAGGATAACAAGTTCTTGTTTCGTAAGACACTTCTGTAAGTTTGATACGTGAAATGTAGGATGAACGGGACTCGATCGAGTCGGAAGATTGAAACGGTAAGCAACGGGTACAAAATGCCCCAAGATTTCAGAAGGATTAAAATATCGCGGATTTAGCTTTCTACGTTTCCAAAACGGAATACACCTTTTCAAGGTGCGACCTTTAACATTACGTGGTTTCCCACATGGAATTCGAAAGGTTTACGTTTAACATTGGCATAGATCCTTTGGTGACTACGGTCGTTTTGAATCTTTTTGGATTTGAACAATTTCTCGGTTGTTTCAAGAATGAGTTCGGGTTCGGTGGTTTGCTTGTCACCTACTACGGTCCAATAATTAAGAAAACGACAATTGCGGCTATATAAGTTTTCGAAAGGTGTGGCATTAATATTCGTGTGGTAACTATCGTTGTAAGAGAATTCGGTTAAAGGCAAAGACTTTTCTCAAGAAATTTTGAAGTTGATAACGCAAATTTGTATTATGGTTTCCGAGGTTTGAATCATATGTTTGTTTGGTCCTTTGGGTTGTGGTTGATGTGTTGTACTAATGTCTAAATCATGGTCCCGAGGCTTTTTGTAAGGCACTCCGAAATCTGGAAGTGAAACGAGGATCTCGATCCGAAATGAAGTATATTTCCTCAAGATATATTTTGAACAAGTTTTTGTTTCTCAAGAATTTCGCGCCGCGGAAGATTTATCGGTTTCTAAAAACGTTCGTTAGGATTATTCACCCTCGTGGTAAATACTAGTATAACGTGAAGAGTCTCTCGCTCCATTGAGAATTTAGAATAAAGATTTCCTTATACGAAAGTACGAGTGTGATACGAGAGAAGTTTCCGCCTCGATGTGAGCATAACAAGCATATTGTAGTTCGTTGATAAAACTGTGCAAAAATGAGATGGTATAAACGTATAACATACGTCTGATGTTGAAAGGATTTGCCATTCATTTGGAAGCATAAATATGGTTCCATAATAATCAACGATGTGTCCCGGGTATGGTTGTTATCAGTATTCTCGGAGTTGTCGGATGTTCAAAATAGAAAAATGAAGTCATGTACATGGCACATGGTGGTGATTAGGTTGATCGAGTCCAACCACCATCACGTGTCATTAGAACTTTGGTATGACTTACCATAATATAACCACGTTGATCGAGTGTCATTATATTACGCTAACTCATACCTCCATTCCCACATCACTCCATAGATTCAAGTTCGTGAAATTGTGAAGTTTTAAAATGAACAAAGTGTAACGAAGCCTCTAACGTGACTCGTATTGAATCGAAAGAATTAGTGCAACACTAAAGAAGCGTTCCCCGTGGGAAGTGTATAAATGATTGTTCACGTCAAAGCAGTTCAAGTCAAACAATAATGTATTCCGGTACGAGAAGTGTAACGAATCATGATTACGAATAGTACGTAACCGTAGTGATAAATAGTGATGACGATACTCACCTAGAGTAGTGATGGTAGTAACAAGAAGTGGTAGGTAAAAGGAACATCGGTGTGACACCGATAGTAAGTTGAGACGATGGCGAAAAACAATCTGGGAGACAGAGTTCCCGAACTAGTACGACTAATGAACTCGTCGTCATCCTTACGCGTATGAATCTTGAATTCACGTGTGTTACCAAAAAGTGGCAGAATACGAATTTGTATGATGAAGGTTGAGTACCATTAAAGAGTTTGCCTAAGAATGATTCAAGTATAATGCACAAGTAGTCAAATAGGCGCTATCTATAGCAAATGTATGTCAGAATGCAATGGCCTACTATCCGGTTGTAGTCTAGATTCACTAATGCGTCCTAACGACTCTGTCAGACACACTAATGCACATCCTAGTTCCCTACAACCAATGCTCTGATACCATCTGTAGCGACCCGACAAAATCGTCATTGACGGCGCCGCTAACTTAGGTCCCGTTACGTGGTCGTAGTCCCTATATGAGACTCGTTTGACCAAAATTACATCGCATTCATTTGAAAAGTAAAAGACTTGCAAAGTTTAGTTTACAAAACCGTTCGATGACAAGTTTAAGTTTACAAAAGTATAAAGTATAAATGAAATAACTTGCGACATAATTAGTTTAAAATCACGGTTGCTATAAATAGTGTAAGTATATGCTTTAAGTTTGAATCCAAAGGTGCTATCACTAGCGTATGCATGTATGCTTGACTCCAAGCAAGTAACAAAAGTAATGAGTGGAAGCATGTATCATTAACCATTCAAGGACCTGAGAAAACATAAAAGAATTTGTCAACGAAAACGTTGGTGAAATCATAGTTGTATGCAAAAAGTATATTTGTATCACAAGGTTTAGTATAAATCGTTTATCAAGCGTATACATCTCAAAAGATGTATTTGTATCACGAGCACCCAATTATCAAGCTTAACTGAATCTTACCTCTGCATAATAGTGTTAGAACCTACACTATACATCGAAAGTACGTTTCATTCATCTGAATGAGGGTTCGTCAAACCCGCATGGCCACACAACATATTTTCTCGCTTACACCCTACAAGTGTAACTAATGATAATTGGACTTGAGGATTTTCGTTCTAACTCATATGTATCTTTGCTTTCGTATAGTATTCAAAGTATCAAAGTATGAAAAGTATATATATACATGTGAAAAGTATATATAAGTATGTAATGTATATGTTTTCTCATCCCACGATTTTAAAAGTATAAAAGCATTTGAAAAGTAGGGCTATGATCTCACCTTGAGTGTATGAATGTAAATTTACTTCAACAAGTAACGTGTGCAAGAACAATGCTAGTCTCGACCTAAATAAATAGGTTGTATCAATAACGATAGTCACAATTGGTCAAAGATGTTCAATTAGTCCTATGGCTCAATACGACTCGATTATGTAGCATGTGAATCAAATTGTCAAGTTTCATGCAAGATACAAGTATAGTATCATGTTAGAAAGATTGCATAATCATTTGGTTAAGTTTGACAAAAAGTCAAACTTTGGTCGGTCAAAGTCAACAAAAAAGTCAACGCATTCGGGTCAGGTCCCAAACTATTTTTCTGTGCTAATTATTCATATATAAGCATGTTAGAACAAGTTACATGTGAATCGGAGGTCCATAGCATGCCACACATTTTTCGTATATTGGACAAGCAAGTCAGAATCAAACCATGCCTATTGTCGCGCCACGACAAAGGCTGGCCGCTCCGCGGCGAATAACGGGTGCTGGTACCTGGTCAGTCTCAATTGTTCAAGTCTTTTCCAAAACTCAATTTAGCACAAAATACAACCGTAAACACTTAGAATGCGTATCTTATATCATTGGAAAGCTCTTTTGACAAGGAACACAACTAAGTACATATTATCAATCAAAACATGCATTTAAAATAATCAAATTCTCGTCAAATGTTCAATGAACGTTCATAATCAATGTTTCAAGTTTGTAAAACGCATTTCATGATTCGGGTAACCAATTTACATGTATGATATGCCATTTTGAAGGTAATGAAACATACATTACAACTAAACACTCACAAATAACATTTCACGATATTCAAAGCATCAAAAGTTCATCTTAAGAGCTATCAAACCCTAACCAAGAATCACAAAATCATTAATCATGTTTTTGAAGTTTTCTTAATCAACCTACGCATCAAAACGAAGCTAGTGATACTAGTAACACAATTAAAATATGAACTTTAACAATTTAACAACATTAACTCATCCAAAATGCAAGATTAAGCAAACTCATTTCAAATGTTCAAACTAGTTACTCAAAACAACGAATCGAGCAAACAAAACATATATTCATGTTATACACGAGCCATAGACACTAACTAACACCATTTCAAGTCAAAAATACGAATTTAGAGAAATCTAAAGTTTTAGAAATGTTACCCAAATGAGATGAAATTGGTACCAAAATGTAGAGGATGAAGAGAGGATCACGAATATGTAATTTGTTTTGATGTTTGCCTCTTGATCCGGATTTAGATGATGATTTTGTGAGTTGGGTGTTTAAGTTCCAAAATGGAAGTAATAAGAGAGAAAGAGATAAAGAGATGAGGAGGTGGGTGGAAATGAATGGGTGGATGAGGTGGGTTGACTAGTTGACCTAGTCAACTAGTTTGCCCACTTGGAAACTTCGGTCCCTCAAGTTTCAAAGCGGGTACGGGAATTAACCAAACGAATATTTTAAAAACGCTCGAGTAAACGAGTGATGTTATAATTAAGTAACGGGAATATTATGAATGTTAGTCAACGGAAACTACGAATTTAAATAATGAAAGGTATTATTTTAAAAAAAAGATAGTGTTAAAAATAAATTTAACGGAAAAACGCGGGATGTTACACGAGATGAATCCCTCCACCAGTTCGAGTCCCTCAGATTTCGATAGCTATTCCGATAGTTATTCCGACAGCTATTCCGACATAGAAATTCACCTAAGCTCCGAAAGCAGTGTCACTAGAATGTATCAACCAATCAGCCATCCCCAATTCATCTGATGGGTTCGTAGCCTCCTCAATCATTAGAGACAAGAAGAAGGCGATCCTTTCCATCTACCACATTGCCCTCTTGATGAAGAACCTGAAGCACTTACCGGCGAACCTGTCCGAAACACCATTTACTCTCTCATTTCCAGAGTATCTCGCCACGATTATATACTACATCAAATTCTAGATTTTATTTATCCACTCGTCTGAACCGAAACTCACCCCGGTGTAATAGAAGAAGTCAACGAGCTTCGCGCTAGGGTAGTGGCTTTGGAGAATATGGTGCAAGGGTTACAAACACCAGCAGCAACACCAGCAGCATAACCAGTACCATCATCATCAATGCCAACAGTACCATTACCCCCTCAAACCACAACCGCGTCGTAAACCTCAACTTTACAATCTATCCCACGAGCACCCATGTCATATGCTCTGTAGATATCAAGGAATACCAACAATAACAAACGATGAAGTATTGATTCATAACTTCATTAAAGAAACCTTCTGCAGCAATTATGTAATCTCTAAAGTCTTAGAGATTATCTATTATAACCCTAACCAGAAATCAGATGAGTGAACCAAAATGATAGAAGGAAGAGTAGAAGCCCTGACAAGAATGATGCGTGATTCGCAAGCTAGACTTGTTTTACCATCAGCATCAACAGTACCGTTAACATCACCAGCACATTCAGTGCCATCAGCATCGTCAGAATCAGCAACACCTATAACATCAAAAGCTCCGCCAGTTCAAGAATCACCGTGGACACCATTACGAATCAATAACACATATCTTGCATCAACGAGTTATGAAGTATTAACTCATTGCCACTGAAGAATTTATATGTATATCTTATATATATAAATTTTTAAACCATAATAAATCTTTCCGTACTAAGCTATTATGTGTGAATCTTAACTACTCGGTTAATTCATACTACTAATATGCTATAATGTACATCCTTCGACAACGACTTAACCATTGTTAACTACAAACTCTGTTTCAATTTAATGAATTCCATTTCATAATAATTAAGCATATTATTCAAATATATGTTTGATTTTACACATTCATCATCGATGTACTCGAAACTTTTTAGATAACATCATTCGTATCTTGCGAAGTTCACAAGAATTCCACGAACATCAACATCACGCAAAGTATAAATTCATAATATTATTGAAGAAATACTCCGTAAAAGTGATGTAATTTCTAAAGTTTTTAGAGATTATGCAATTCTAGTTGCAACCGTAAATCAAATGAGTTTAATATTAACTCGTTAAATCTATATTACATCTGAAGAGAATATATATGTAAGTATATTTTCATAAAGATTGTAACTAAAAATTCTTTTGTACAAACTGTTAATGGTGAAAATATTTTAACGGGTAGGTAATACCCGAGGAATATTCAGATTTCACATTAATAAGTTACACTGTACATTCTTCGAAGCTGATTCAACAGTCATTTACTATCCTACTTACAACCACCGATATACGTGTCCGTTCACCACAGAGTAACCATTTTCATTCAATTTCATATTTGGATTTTAATCTATCAGAATCCAACAAGTGGTATAATGAAGAAAACATTGGACAAAATAAAATTTGTTAGAAACAAACAAATTAACTATGAGAAATTTTGTTAAGAATCCACACTAACAAAATCCTAGCTAACTGTTCTTAGCTAACTATTAATTCCTTATTGTACATTTATTTATCGCAATTTTAATTCTCGCAATTTTAATTTTTCGTCATTTAATTTCTGTAATTATTTTAGGCACTTTAAATATCGGGACACGTATACAAGGTTTTGACAAATCATATCGACACATATATATATATATTATTTGGAATCACCATAGACACTCTTTATGCAGTAATGATCGAGTTCTCTATACGGGGTTGAGGTTGATTTTCAAATAATATACATAGTTTGAGTTGTGATCGAGTCTGAGACATGTACACGGGTCACGATACGTATTAATTAATTCGAATATTATATATTAAATTATAAATGAATTATTGGACTGTTAACTGTGGATTATCGACTAGGGACTAATGACATTGGACAATTAAAATGAATTAAAATATTGATTTTAATATATGAAACTAAATAATTCTTCAAGTTGCCACTTGATTTCATCTTAAAAGCCATTTGTATCTTGACAATTCTAATCTGCGTTCAAACCTTTCATGATTCTTGAAAACACCTCAATTGAGAGGATGAACCAACCGCACTTCATCTACAGAAGAAAAGATTGATACATATAGTTATGCACCTGAAAAACTCTTAGAAACTGAGCAAACATTTAACACATAGCTGTGCTAATTTCTTTAGTGTTATTATTACCCAAAATAACTTTGCAGTCCTTCTTCAAAATAGCCAATTTTGTCACAGCTCCAGCAAGTCAACTTCAACTTTCGTTCGAAACAACCTTATTATAACTTTGATATATATGCGTGCTCTTTTATTGTTACAGGGGAACTTTTTATATTCTACCATATTACCATCAGCGTTTAATCATCTAAAAACAAAAGTCTCATGAAACCACCTCGGACTGATAACTGATGATTCAGATATCATATCATAGCATTAAATGTAGAGGAAACAGAAAAATTGCAGATGGTCTAAATGGCTAAAAGTTTGATGATAAAAAAAGAGAGTGTTAGGAAAGCTCGATAGAAAAATTGGAACTGAAAAAAAAAAATTTGATTGAGCAAACTACGAAGGAATCTCTGAACAAATCACAAGGACTAAACTTGTACATTAAGAATCCTGATGATTCTGTTTCCGATAAAATCTTTAGCGAATATCTTGCTTCTGACTCCAAACTCTTGCGGACAAATTTTTCTTCACCATCCTTCGATATTAGAAATTCCAAGATATCATCGTATCTTTCATTATAAATATCCTCCATATTTCTGAAGATATTTTCATAACTATTCTTATCTGAAATCATTAATCTCTTCGTGCTATCAGTGTTACATCATATAGAAACTATTAGTTTCTATATTCTGTAAACTTTCGAGCTTAAAATATGAATGTTATTGAAGTAATGTTGGGAATTGATGCATGAGTTAGTATAATATAATGACACTTGATCAACGTGATTATATTACAGTAAGTCATGATGAGTTTCTAAATGGAACATGATGATTCACAGATTATAACGTCATCATGTGTCATGTTATATAACTCTTTCATTCTGATTAACTTCTGAACATATCAAGAAAATATATTCTTGATAGTTCTATTCTCAGTGATTCTGGTAATTTGACAAATAAAATCGTGCCATTACGTTCTTTCTCGTTTAGAACATTAAGTTCATTCGGAACTCCGTACTTACGAATTCTGGACCGTTGCTCGCTTTACTAGAGGTCGAGAGGATAATAAAAAGGCAAAGAGATCTAAAATATAAGAGAAAATATAAATCTCAATAACAACACAGAGGTTACAAACCATGGATATTAATATGAATAGCAACATAAGGACACGGTAGAATTAAGAATAGTATCACCCCAAGATAATAATAGAAGTAAACAGATTTTTCTGGTGGAAAGATTGAAAAGAGGGATGACAGAAATGATAATTAGAAAAATATCAAGGATTAGAATGGGATTAAGCATTTTCACAATCTTTTAAAAGTATGAACTAAGAAAGAAAGTATAGAAATAGTGAAAATAATGGAATGAAAAAAGTTTAATTTATAATGGAAATATCAGACAGAGTAAACGAGGCAGATCATCGTATTTAATTATAGAGATCTTAAATTCCTTATTCGCTGAAGAATAAAATCTTTTAGATTTCGAAGATTCTCTTTAATCCCTTAAATTCCGGAAATCAATTGTGACTACATCACCGGTTAAGTCAAATATGTATTTACTCATTCCACCCTTTTATGATAACTTCACTCGTACGCTTCGCATAATCGAATTTTTTATCCATATTACTCAATGATGATAAAACTCTATTTATCAACTCATATTCGTCATAAAAACATTTTTTATTGTTAGCCATGACCACCTCACTTAAATTTCGGGACAAAATTTCTTTAACGGGTAGGTACTGTGACGACCCGGGAATTTCCGACCAAATTTAAACTTATTCTTTATACAGTTCTGATACGATAAGCAATGTCTGTAAAGTTGAGTCTTAAAATTTTAGAACTGTTTCATGAACTCATTTAACCTCGATCATTTCCAATGATTCACGAACCACCAAATAATAAATAGAAATGTATATATACATAACTATATCTATAAATAATTATATATTATAAATTGAATGAACTACTATATGATCTAGTTTATTATAAAGGAAAACTTAAACTTGTTATTTAAAACATAATTAATTATGTAGCAATTGAAATATCTAGATATGTATACATATATACATGATTGAAATACTTAATTACTGATTGTATGTATATTGTTAAATATTCGAATATGTTAGTATATAAAATAAGTATAACATATTTAACAAAATGTAAGATTTATATAAGTCTAAAAATAATATATTATCAATGTTATTATTGATACTTTCATTATTATTAATAATTAATAAAAACGTTAACATCGGATTTGATAATACGTAATTTCTTATACTAACAATACTATCATTATTAGTAGTATTATTAGAATTATTATTATTATTTTTATTAGTAATATTATTATTAACAGTATGAAAAAAAATTTATTAAGACTTTAATAATTTTACTAAGATTATGAATTAAATGAATTACTAGATATTATTATAATTTATAAAAAAATTTCATTTTTATTATCTATCAATAATATTGATATCACTTTTAGTATTATTTTGATTATTATTATTAATATCGTTATTATTTATATTATTATTATTATTAGTTTCATTATTATTAATAAATAGTAATGTTTATATAATTAATAACATTATGTTTCCTTATATATTTAATTTACATATATATATATATATATATATATATATATATATATATATATATATATATATATATATATATATATATATATATATATATATATATATACATAATCTATATATACAGTTATACAAACACGTTATATATACAAATACATATTATGTAATCAGTATTTATATTTATATAAAAGTACATATACAGTTATATATATACAACGTATATATGATTAATTACATATGTATAAATACAGGATACTAGGTATTCAGTTGCATATCATTGTCATCCTGTTGCAAATTGATTTGCAGTCTTCAAAATCGTACCAATTAAGGATGCAAACAACTGAAAGAATCCAAATTCTGTTAGCAAATGGTTCCAACTTTTTATTTTCTTCCTATTCTATTATGTACCTAATGATTCTGCTGTCGAATTGATTTTTTTTTTGTATAAGACAACGAGCATATGACTTTGGGGAGAAAGCAGTCGAATTTACACTACCAAATAAATTACAAAGACAATTTTTTTTACAGCTTTTGAATTAAAAAAAATGGCGAAGAACACAAACTTATACCCTGTACGTGTAGCTTTTTGGTCAAAACTCGAATTCGAAACAATTTTATAAATCTGGAAATGCAGTCATGTTAGGAATATCTTCTTTAAACTATCTGCAAAATTTCAAAAGCCAATTCGTTGTATCGAGTGCGAATTCTTGAGTCAAAGTTTTTGAAACAAAAAAGTCAAACATTGTTCTTAGATCAAATTCGTGTTATTCTTTACGATTCAAGTTAAATTGAGGTTTTGGAAAGTTTCTATGAAAGATTTCCAACATATTTCATATTATAACTACTGGCTAATACGTTCTCTAATTCAAAACCCAATTTTTTTTTATACAGCTGCGAAGACAGCAGAAACTTTGATTTTCATATTTTTTATTCTATTTTCTGTTTTAAATAAATTCCATCGACCACTGGTTGCTGTATGTTTCAAGTTAAAAATTAAAACCAAACTTAATTTGATGTTATGAAAAATGTTAAACCACTGGTCGACTAGGTGATTACTAGAAGAAGAAGAAAAGGGAGATAGTTCAATACGATATTTATAAAATCGAAATCCATTATATTTGAGAAAAACTGAAATGGTAGAGTGGTATGGGCGTTTGTGTTTAACCGAGAGGTCTCGGGTTCGATCCTGGGTGTGGGCATCTATTTTCTTTTGACACTCTTTGTGAGGTAGTAATCTTTTTATTTTTGTTGTTATTATTTCATAATTATTATTATCATTGTTATTATTATTATTATTGTTATTTATGATTGTAGTTATTTAATAAAATAAGTAATGAGATTACTAGTGTAATTAATATTATTATCATTTTTGTTACTACTAATATTGTTATTATCGTTAAATATATATATATATATATATATATATATATATATATATATATATATATATATATATATATTTATATATATATATATATAATTTCATCACTAATATATGTAGTAGTTATCATTTATCATTATTATTATAGTACGATTATGACTATTATTATTATTATTATTATTATTATTATTATTATTATTATTATTATTAATTATTATACATTTATGAACGACAATTGGAAATTTTGGAATATTTTGTGATCTTGAATAAGATAAGTATTTAAATAAATATAAGGTTTACATTGATTAGGATATAACAAGGATTGTGCATATTGTAAACACGGTATCTATATATATGAAAGAATAGATATAACACCGTTAAGTTCTTAAGACATTAATAAGAATTATTATTAATAACATTATTATTATTATTATTATTATTATTATTATTATTATTATTATTATTATTATTATTATTATTATTATTATTATTATTATTATTATCATTATTATCATTACGATTATTATCATTATTATTATTATCACTGTTATTATTATTATTTCAAATAAATATTTCAAAGATATTAATATAATGTTTTTAATACCTAATATGATAATTCCTAAAACATTAATATAAAATAATTATAATACATGACATATCCATTACTTTAAATCCATTATATATATATATATATATATATATATATATATATATATATATATATATATATACATATAGTTATACAAATCTTAAGTATTTAAAATATATAAACAAGTAGTTAATAAATTACTAATATAAGAAGTATATCAATATACAAATTTGTTCAATTTTGATTATATGTTTTAATATATATATGAATAATATAGGTTCATGAATCTGAGGCCAACCCTAAATTGTTCAGTTTCGTCGTATGAATATTTTTACTACAAAATATTGTAGAGTGAGTTTCATTTGCTCCCTTTTTAAATGCTTTTGCAATATATATTTTTGAGACTGAGAATACATGCGCTACTTTTATAAATGTTTTACGAAATAGACACAAGTGATCAAAAACTACATTATATGGTTGGATTATTAAACCGAATATCGCCCTTCAAGTCTGGTAACCTAAGAATTTAGGGAAATGGCCCCTGATTGACGCGAATCCTAAAGATAGATCTATGGACCTTGACAAGTCCCATTCGGGGTACGAATGCTTTAGTACTTCGAGATTATTATACAGACGAGAGGTTCTATTTTGGGGATATTCTATGCATTAAGTTAACGTCGGTTACCAGATGTTCAATCCATATGAATGATTTTTATCTCTATGTAGTTTTCAAAATGCCTGATATGAGAATGATGTTTATGAAATATGAAAATCTTATGGTCTATTAAAATGATGGAAATGATTATTTATGTTAAACTAATGAACTCACCAACCTTTTGGTTGACACTTTAAAGCATGTTTATTCTCAGGTATGAAAGAAATCTTCCGCTGTGCATTTGCTCATTTTAGAGATATTACTTGGAGTCATTCATAACATATTTCAAAAGACGTTGCATTCGAGTCATTGAGTTCATCAAGATTATTATTAAGTCAATTATAGTTTATATATATTATGAAATGATATGCATGCCGTAAACTTTCGATGTAAAGCAAGTTTGTCTTTTAAAAACGAATGCAATGTTTGTAAAATGTTTCATATAGAGGTCAAGTACCTCGCGATGAAATCAACTATTACGAATCGTCTATAATCAATATGGACTTCATCCGGATGGATTAGGACGGGGCATTTCAGTATTTAAACATACACAACAATTCACATGTAAAAGTATTACTTATCCTAAGATCTAAAAGTGCAAAATTAGCCTTTAAAAATATTAAAATGCCATTTTCGGAATATAAACTGCTTCGAACGGGGGAAAGCCTTAAGAAAATCTTGCTCGTAGCGCCGTTTTCTAGTTATCTTGCGAAAATTTGCCTAATCTGCAATTGAATTTTTTTTTTAAAAAATTCTCCACCAAATTTTGCCCGATTTTGTGTGGAATGTAGTGACTTCAAATATGTGTTTTGCAGCCATTAATTATCATCAAAACGGAACTACACTCTCATATATTTGGTATTCAATATGAAATTTTGAAACAAAAAGAAAAATAAGGTTTTGAATCTAGAGAAATAAAAAAGCGGCTAAAAATACTCGAACAATAAAACAAAGACGTTATAAAAGCAGCAACATTTTGTAGCTAGTGGTGAGATAGTAGCTCCAACATGATTCTCGATGTACCTAAATACAATATTAAATAAAAACAAGTATCATAGTGGTATTTAAACATGCACAACAATTCACATGTGAGGGTATTACTTATCTTAAGATCTAAAAGTGCAAAATTCACCTTTGAAAATAGTAACATGTTATTTTCGAAATGTATTCTGCTTCAAACGGGGGAATGCCTTAAGGAAGTCTTGCTCGTAGCACCTTTTTCTAGTTATCTTGCAAAAATTGGCCTAAACTGCAATTGAAAATTTTTCGGAAAATACACTACAAAATTTTTCCCAATTTTGTGGGAAATGTAGTGACTTCAAATATGTGTTTTACAGCCATTAATTGATATCAAAATGAAACTACACTCTCATATATTCGCATTCAATATGAAATTTAGAAACAAAAACAAAAATAAGTTTATGAATCTAGAGAAATAAAAAAGCGGCTAAAAAATACTCGAACAGTAAAACCAAGACGTTATAAAAGCAGCAAGGTTTTGTAGCGAGTGGTGAGTTAGTAGCCCCAACATGATTCTCGATGTACCTAAATACATTATTAAATAAAAACAAGTATCATAGTGGTATTTAAACAGACACAACAATTCACATGTAAAGGTATTACTTATCCTAAGATCTAAAAGTGCAAAATTAACCTTAAAAAATAATAAAATGTTATTTTCGAAATCTAAACTGCTTCGAACGGGGGAAGCTTTAAGGAAGTCTTGCTCGTAGTGCCTTTTTCTAGTTATCTTGCAAAAATTGGCCAAAATTGCAATTGAAAATTTTTCGGAAAATTCACCACAAAATTTTCCCCAATTTTGTTGGGAATGTAGTGACTTCAAATATGTGTTTTGCAGCCATTAATTGATATCAAAACGAAACTAAACTCTCATATTTTCGCATTCAATATGAAAAAACAAAAACAAGTTTATGAATCTAGAGAAATAAAAATGCGGCTAAAAATACTCGAACAATAAAACCCAGACGTTATAAAAGCGGCAAGGTTTTGTAGCTAGTGGTCAGATAGTAGCCCCAACATGATTCTCGATGTACCTATATACATTATTAAATAAAAACAAGTATCATAGTGGTATTTAAACAGACACAACAATTCACATGTGAAGGTATTACTTAACCGAAGATCTAAAATTGTAAAATTCACCTTTAAAAATAGTAAAATGTCATTTTCAGAATCTAAACTGCTTCAAACCGGGGAAAACCTTAAGGAAGTCTTGTTCGTAGTACCGTTTTCAAGTTATTTTGCGAAAATGGGCCTAAACTGCAATTGAAAATTTTTCAGAAAATTCACCACAAAATTTTGCCCGATTTTGTGGGGATTGTAGTGACTTCAAATATGTGTTTTGCGGCCATTAATTATCATCAAAACGAAAATATACTCTCATATATTCACATTCAATATGAAATTTAGAAACAAAAACAAAAATGAGGTTATAAATCTAGAGAAATAAAAAAGTGGCTAAAAATACTCGAAAAATATAACAAAGACGTTATAAAAGTAGCAAGGTTTTGTAGCTAGTGGTGAGATAGTAGCCCCAACATGATTCTCAATGTACCTAAATACGATAATAAATAAAAATAAATATCATAGTGGTATTTAAACAGGCACAACAATTCACATGTGAAGGTATTACTTATCCTAAGATCTAAAATTACAAAATTCACCTTTAAAAATAGTAAAATGTTATTTTTGGAATCTAAACTGCTTCGAACGGGGGAAAGCCTTAAGGAAACTTGATTTTAGCGCCTTTTTTTAGTTATCTAACGAAAATGAGCCTAAACTGGAATTGAAATTTTTCCAGAAAATTCACCACAAAATATTCCCCAATTTTGTGGGGAACGTAGTGACTTCAAATATGCGTTTTGCGGCCATTAATTATAATCAAAACGAAACTATACTCTCATATAATCGCATTCAATATGAAATTTAGAAACAAAAATAAAAATAAGGTTATGAATCTAGAGAAATAAAAAAGCGGCTAAAAATACTTGAAAATAAAACCAAGACGTTATAAAAGCTGCAAGGTTTTGTAGCTAGTGTTGAGATAATAGCCCCAACAAGATTCTCGATGTACCTAAATATACTTTTAAATAAAAACAAGTATCATAGTGGTATTTAGACAGGCACAACAATTCACATGTGAAGGTATTACTTATGTTATGTAAAATTCACCTTTAAAAATAGTAAAATGTCATTTTCGGAATCTAAACTGCTTCGAACGAGGGAAAGCCTTATGGAGGTCTTACTCGTAGCGCCGTTTTCTAGTTATCTTGCGAAAACGGGCCTAATCTGCAATTGAAAATTTTTCGGAAAATTCACCCCAAAATTTTGCCCGATTTTGTGGGGAATGTAGTGACTTCAAATTTGTGTTTTGCAGCCATTAATTATCATCAAAACGAAACTACACTATCATATATTCACATTCAATATGAAATTTAGAAATAAAAACAAAAATAAGATTATGAATCTAGAGAAATAACAAAGTGGCTAAAAATACTCGAACAATAAAATCAAGACATTATAAAAGCAGCAAGGTGTTGTAGCTAGTGGTGAGATAGTAGCCCCAACATGATTCTCGATGTACCTATATACAATATTAAATATTAACAAGTATCATAGTGATATTTAAAAAGAAACAACAATTCACATGTGAAGATATTACTTATCCTAAGATCTAAAAGTGCAAAATTCACCTTTAAAAATAGTAAAATATCTTTTTCCAAATATAAACTGCTTCGAACGGGAGAAATTTTTAAGGAAGTCTTGCTTGTAGCAGCGTTTTCTAGTTATCTTACGAAAATGATCCTAATCTGTAATTGAAAATTTTTCGAAAAATACACCACAAAATTTTGCCCATTTTTTGGGGAATGTATTGACATCAAATATGTGTTTTGCGGCTATTAATTATCATCAAAATGAAATTACACTCTCATATATTCGAATTCAATATGAAATATAGAAACAAAAACAAAAATAAGGTTAAAATATAGAGAATTAAAAAAACGGCTAAAAATACTCAAACTATAAAACCAGGACGTTATAAAAACAGTAATGTTTTGTAGTAGTGGTTAAATAGTAGCCCCAAGATGATTCTCGATGTACCTAAATACAATATTAAATAAAACAAGTATCATAGTAGTATTTAAACAGGCACAACAATTCACATGTAAAGGTATTACCTATCATAAGATCTAAAAGTGCAAAATTCACCTTTAAAAATAGTAAAATGTCATTTTAGGAATCTAAACTGCTTTGAATGGGAGAAAGCCTTAAAGAATTCTTGCTTGTAGCGCCGTTTTCTAGTTATCTTGCGAAAATGGGCCTAATCTGCAATTGAAAATTTTTCGAAAAATTCTCCACAAAATCTTGCACGATGTTGTGAAGAATGTAGTGATTTCAAATATGTGTTTTGCGGTCATTAAATATCGTCAAGATGAAACTACATCTCAAAATATTCGCATTCAATATGAAATTTAAAAACAAAAACAACAATAAGGTTATGAATCTAGAGAAATAAAAAAGAGGCTAAAAATATTCGAACAATAAAACCAATTCGTTATAAAAGCAACAACGTTTTGTAGCTAGTAGTGATATAGTAGCCCCAACATGATTTTCGATGTACCTAAATACAATATTAAATAAAAACAAGTATCATGGTGGTATTTAAAAAGACAAAACAATTCACATGTGAAGGTATTACTTATTCTAATATCTAAATGTGCAAAATTCACCTTTAAAAATATTAAAATGTCATTTTAGGCATCTAAACTGCTTCGAATGGGGGAAAGCATTAAGGAAGTCATGTTCGTAGCTCCGTTTTCTAGTTATCTTGAGAAAATGGGCCTAATCCGCAATTCAAATTTTTCGAAAAATTCTCAACAAAATTTTGGCCCGATTTTGTGGGAAATGTAATGACTTCAAATTAGTGTTTTGCGGCCATTAATTATCATCAAATGGAAACTACACTATCATATATTCGCATTCAATATAAAGGTTAGAAACAAAAACAAAAATAAGGTTATGAATCTAGAGAGAGAAAAAAGAGGCTAAAAATACTCGAACAATAAAACAAAGACGTTATAAAAGCAGTAATATTTTGTAGCTAGTGGTTAAATAGTAGCCCCAATATGATTCTCGATGTACCTAAATACAATATTAAATAAAACAAGTATCATATTCGTGATACAGTACTCGCGCAACAGCGCTTACAGCAGCTCGTAGCTATTATATGCAATGCATGGGGCTTAGTATTTAAACAGGCATAACAATTCACATGTAGAGGTAGTACTTATCCTAAGATTTAAAAGTGCAAAATTCACCTTTAAATATAGTAAAATGTCATTTTTGGAATCTAAACTGCTTCGAACGAGGGAAAGCCTTAAAGAAGTCTTGCTCGTAGCGCCGTTTTCTAGTTATCTTACGAAAATGGGCCTAATATGCAATTGAAAATTTTTCGAAAAATTCTCCACAAAATCTTGCATGATTTTGTGGAGAATGTAGTGACTTCAAATATATGTGTTGCGGTCATTAAATTTCATCAAAACAAAACAACATCTCATATATTCGCATTCAATATGAAATTTAGAAACAAAAACAAAAATAAGGTTATGAATCTAGAGAAATAAAAAAGATGCTAAAAATACTCGAACAATAAAACCAATATGTTATAAAAGCAGCAACGTTTTGTAGCTAGTGGTGAGATAGTAGCCCCAACATGATTCTCGATGTACCTAAATACAATATTAAATAATAACAAGTATCATGGTGGTATTTAAACAGACAAAACAATTCACATGTGAAGGTATTACTTATCCTAAGATCTAAATGTGCAAAATTCACCTTTAAAAATATTAAAATGTCATTTTCGGCATCTAAACTGCTTCGAATGAGGGAAACTCTTAAGTAAGTCTTGCTCGTAGCGCCGTTTTTTAGTTATCTTGCGAAAATGGGCCTAATCTGCAATTGAAAATTTTTTAGAAAATTCTCCACAAAATTTTGGCCCGATTTTGTGGGGAAGGTAATGACTTTAAATTAGTGTTTTGCGGCCATTAATTATCACCAAAAGGAAACTACACTCTCATATATTCGCGTTCAACATGAAGTTTAGAAATAAAAGCAAAAATAAGGTTATGAATCTAGAGAAATAAAAAAGCGGCTAAAAATATTCGAAAATAAAACAACGACGTTATAAAAGCAGGAACGTTCTGTTGCTAGTGGATAGATAGTAGCCCCAACATGATTCTCGATTTACTAAAATAAAATATTAAATAAAAACAAATATCATAGTGGTATTTAAACAGGAACAACAATTTACATGTGAAGGTATTACTTATCCTAAGATCTAAAAGTGTAAAAATCACCTTTAAAAATAGTAAAATGTCATTTTCGGAATCTAAACTGCTTTGAACGTGGAAAAGCCTTAAGGAAATCTTGCTCGTATCGTCATTTTTCTAGTTATCTTGCGGAAATTGGCATAAACTGCAATTAAAAAATTTTCACAAAATTCTCCACAAAATCTTGCCTGATTTTGTGGCAAATTTAGTGACTTCAAATATGTGTTTTGCGGTCATTAAATATCATCAAGATGAAACTACATCTCATATATTCGCATTCAATATGAAATTTAGAAACAAAAAAACAATAAAGTTATGAGCTAGAGAAATAAAAAAGAGGCTAAAAATATTCGAACAATAAAACCAATACGTTATTGGCCTAATCTGCGAAAATAGGCCTAATCTGCTACAAAAATTTTTTCGGAAAATTCTCCACAAAATTTTGCCCGATTTTGTGGGGAATGTAGTGACTACAAATATGTGCTTTGCGTCCATTAATTATCATTAAAACGAAACTACACTCTCATATATTCGCATTCAATTAGAAATTTAGAAACAAAAACAACAATAAGGTTATGAATCTGGAGAAATAAAAAAGCGGCTAAAAATACTCGAACACTAAAATCAAGACGTTATAAAAGCAGCAACGTTTTGTTGCTAGTGGTGAGATTGTAGCTCCAACATGTTCATCCATGTACCTAAATATAATATTAAATAAAAATAAATATCATAGTGGTATTCAAACAGACACAACAATTCACATGTGAAGGTATTACTTATCCTAAGATCTAAATGTGACGACTCAAAAATTTCCGACCAAATTTAAACTTAATCTTTGTATGATTTTGACACGATAAGCAAAGTCTATTTAATTGAATCTCAAAAAGTTTGAACTGTTTCATATATTCAATTGACATTCGACTGCTTTCGACGATTCACGAACAAGTACTTGTAAATAAATATGTGTGTATATATATATATATATATATATATATACATATATATAATTGAAAATATAATTTGAAATATTATATGTTGTAATAAAAATTAATTATGTAAAATAAAATAAAAATACGACATTATGATAATTAATATTTAAAACATATCTGTATATATAAATAAAGTATATTAAATATATATTTCTTTATTTCAAATCTATTTAGTAAACAACAATAACACTCAATTGCCATTTGACGAATATTAAACAAGTTTAATACGAACTTATATGATTTTAAAATAAACGGTGATCCGAAAATGAGTTCTATAAATTATAGACTTATTAAAAATGTATTTAGGAGCTGTTTGTTAAATTTTAGAACTTTTTATATTTTACCCAGAATTGAGAGGGACAGTTGATGTAATTTTTATTTAATAAATTAATGATCAAATTGTATACCATAATGACCAAAATAAATAAAGACATTTAATTTAAAAATATAGGATTTCTCAGAGGAATTTTTATCCGCCACTAATGATCAACGGGACACGAATTTCAGTCCGTGAATGAAATAGTAGACGACGGCTAACAATTCACATGTTTATATTCTAAATAATATTATAATTATTATTTTATTAATTTATGCTTTCGATTGATTGAACTTATAACAGAAATTTGAATTAAGAATCAATTAATAATTGAACGTCACTTTGTTAAATTGAGTGATTTGTACTAGAATCCTTTTGTCTATTCTTATGCACTCATACTAGTTGCTTTATCATATTTCTCCTATATATCAATATCACATGCAGTGTTATATAGATATTTAGATATGATACATGGCACACTACACAAACCATTCATCACCCTTGAACTCAATTTCCATCGAACACCATTGATCCCTACCTGCTGTTTCTATTTGTTGATGACTAACCAAACCAACATTTGAGAACCACCTTTAACGAAATACACCCGTGTCCACCATCTAAAGCCGAGACCATCATATCTTTGGTTTTCTTCCTCTGGTTTTCTTCCTCGTGAACCCTCACCAACTCAAAAACTACATTTTCTTTCTCCTGCTCGATTACCACCAACCCGGAACAACCATGAGCCACCACCTTCTCGTTGTTGCTCGAACCATAACCTTCATTGTTCCTTGGATCAATCTTCACCTTCTCCATATATATATATATATATATATATATATATATATATATATATATATATATATATATATATATACATATACATATACTTATACTTATACTTACAATATGATTAATAACCATAAACCATCTTGCTCGATAACTCTTACCACAACCTTGCTTACTATTATCTTCGATCTCCACAAAACCCTAGCCACCTCACGAACCAAAACCCGTTTTTTAATAACCTATTTAATCACCTTCACCAACTTCTATACCCGTCACCCTTTAAACTATTACTACAACCCATATGTTTTAGATTTGTTGCAAACAACCACCTTCTAACCACTCCAACACCACTCGACCATGAACGCTATCATCGTTACCATATAATAAACACCACCACCAAGAGCTATTGATCATCGCAATCCAACCATAATATATTTTGTTCATTGTAAGCCGACCCAAACTATCAACCACCATCAATAAATACTTCATCTCGTTCTTTTCCTGTTCATTATTCGAAAACCATAACCACAACAACCAACACCATCTATAATTCTACTGCTACATGCTTATTGTTTCATTCAATACCTACATCATTTTTTTCTCTCTTCCTTTCTATTTTAGTTTAACCCAAAAACCACAACCCTCTTGTTTCAATTTCTTTTCAAAAAGGATTCAAATGTCGACTATATATTTTTCTGTTGGACACTTCTTTGCGTGGAAACCATGGTGTGCCGAATAAAACCCATAGCCACTCATTTCTATTTTTATATTTAATCTGAGTGCCAACATCTATCTGTTATAATTATATTTTGGAAAATGACGGGTATAAAGTGATATCCATGATTACGGGCTATGAGGAATTAAAGTGCTGCTGTCATTTTCTTTCTTGTTTACTATACAGCAAGTTGATAATGAGATGGTGGCTACGTTTGATTGGAGTGCAAACAGAAATCCAAGACGTAAACCTTTGATTATTTGATGCTATTTGGGCCATCTAAGTTTTTAAGTAATGGACTTACATAATTGGGCTGCCATGTAATGAATTGAGCTATTAATTTGGGCTAAACAAATTCTATACATGAACTTCTTTATTCGTTAGATGATTAGGAAAACGTCTTTGACGAACTATGATGTTACGTGATTATGATAATGAACATATGATGATAATTAGTTACTGATGGTGTTAATACAATGATAATTAATGATGTTGATAAAGATCGAAAAGGAAGAACATAGTAAATGGAAACGGATTATATGGGTTATACATATTTATGCTGAGAAGTAAAATAGATAAGAGGTAACAGAGGGATGGTGTGGTGATGTTTGGTTTAACCGAGAGGTCGCGGGTTCAAACCCGGACTTGGGCATTTTTTTAGGGCTACTCCTTTGAGGTAGTTTTTACTACTGCTCTTATTATTATTATTATTATTATTATCATTATCATTATTATTATAATAATTATTATTATTATGAATATGATTATTATTACTATTCTTATTATGAAAATAATATAAATTATTATTATTATCATTAACATTAATATTAGTATCAAGTTATTATTATTATTATTATTATTATTATTATTATTATTATTATTATTATTATTATTATTATTATTATTATTATTAAGTATTATTATCTTTATGATCATTATTGTTATTATTATAAAGTATTATTATTATATTATTATTAATAACATTATTATTATCATTATTAGTATTGTTATTATTAAAAATTATTATTTTTACAACTACATTATTATTATTATTATTATTATCATTTTTACTACTAGTACCATTATTATGATTATTACAACTATATTATTATTAAAAGAATCTTTTTTAGAAAAACTATCATTTTTATTATAGTTATTATTAAGATTTTCATTTTAAAAATTTACATTCTTATTATTACTATTATCACTATCATTATCATTATTATCCTTAATTTAGTATTATTACAATTATTAATTTAACAAATGATTTTTATATAAGAATATATTTAATATCCATAACTTAACCGTATTAATATCTTTACTTACTTAAAATATATAAAATGAATATATCTAATTAATTAATGACACCTATAAGTTATTAATATGAAAGTGTTACCACTAATAAATATATATATAAATTTATTCGAATACAATTATATGTGTTAATATATATATATATATATATATATATATATATATATATATATATATATATATATATATATATATATATATATATATATATATATATATATATATATATATATATATATATATATATATAAATGATATAGGTTCGTGAATCCGAGGCCAACCTTGCATTGTTCAGTTCCGTCGTGTGAATATTTTCACTACAAAATATCGTATCGTGAGTTTCATTACTCCCCTTTTAAATGCTTTTGCAATATATATTTTTGGGACTGAGAATACATGCGCTGCTTTTATAACTATTTTACGAAATAGACACAAGTAATTGAAACTACATTCTATGGTTGAATGATCGAAGCCGAATATGCCCCTTTTTTGCTTGGTAGCCTAAGAATTAGTAAACTGGTCTACTAATTGACGCGAATCCTAAAGATAGATCTATTGGGCCTAACAAACCCCATCCAAAGTACCGGATGCTTTAGTACTTCGATGTTGTTTTTATCATGTCTGATGGATGTCCCGGAATGATAGGGGATATTCTTATATGCATCTTGTTAATGTCGGTTACCAGTTGTTCAATCCATATGAATGATTTTTGTCTCTATGCATGGGACATATATTTATGAGAAATGGAAATGAAAATCTTGTGGTCTATTAAAATGATAAAAATGAATGATTATGATAAACCAATGAACTCACCAACCTTTTGGTTGACACTTGAAAGCATGTTTATTCTCAGGTATGAAAGAAATCTTCCGCTGTGCATTTGCTCATATTAGAGATATTACTTGGAGTCATTCATGACATATTTCAAAAGACGTTGCATTCGAGTCGTCGAGTTCATCAAGATTATTACTAAGTCAATTATAGTTGGATATATTATGAAATGGTATGCATGCCGTCAACTTTCGATGTAATGAATGTTTGTCTTTTAAAAACGATTGCAGTGTTTGTAAAATGTATCATATAGAGGTCAAGTACCTCGCGATGTAACCAAATGTAATGTATTCGTCAAGATAGATTAGGACGGGTTACGACATGTGGTATCAGAGTGGTGGTCTTAGTGAACCAGGTCTTGCATTAGTGTGTCTAACTAACAGTTGCTTAGATACATTAGTGAGTCTGGACTTCGACCGTGTCTGCATGTCAAAAGTTTTGCTTATCATTTCGTGTCGAAAATTACCTGCTTATCATCCTTAGGAAATTACCTGCTTATCATTCTTAGTCTAGACATGTTTTACTGCATTGACTGCATGAATAGTGTATAGACAAAAATTCATATCTTAGCGTATCTGATAATTCATATCTTAGCGCATCTGTTACTGTAGAATTGCCTGACATATGCCATAAATTCCTTCGTAGTCTACGAAATCTTTAGTACTATATATAGATATTCTATGTAGTTAGAATATCATCCAATATTCGAAAATCATTTCATATCGAAAAATCCTTTACTCTATTGTACGAGATGGAACTCGCAACTAGTTCAAATCCCTCGGATTTCGACAGCTATTTCGATATGAATTTCCACTCAAACTCCGAAAGCAGTGAGACCGGAATGGATCAACCATTTAGCCATCATCAATTCTGGATGAATTGGGGATGGGTTCGTAGTCGACTTAATCAATGGAGACAAGAAGAAGGTGATCCTTTCCATCAACCGAAATCACCTCTTGGCCAAGAACCTGAAGCACTTACCGGCAAACCTATTCGTAATACCATTTTCTCTCTCATTTCCGGAGTATCTCGCCACGACTATATCACAAGTCAGATTCTAAACCTTATACATTCGCTCGTTCCTATCGACAACCATCCCGGAGTAATAAAGTCAACGAGCTTCGCGCCCGAGTTGTAGCCTTGAAAAATATGGTGCAAAACGTACCAGCTTCAGCAACATCAACGGCATCAATAGTACCACCACAACAACACACGCCTCAACATCACAATCTGTACCTCGAGCATAATCATCGTTCTACATGACGTTCTACATCATTTATCTTCGTACGACATGACAATTATGTAATCTCTAATGTTCTAGAGATTATATATTCTTGTTCTAACGGTAAATCAAATGAGTTTAACGGTAAGTATATTTTCATAAATATTGTAATTAAAAATTCTTTTGTACAAACGATTAATGGTGAAAATATTTTAACGGGTAGGTAATACCCGAGAAATATTTAGATTTCACATTAATAAGTTACACTGTACATTCTTTGAATCTGATTCAATAGTCGTTTACTATCCTACTTGAAATGTCCCATTCTTATTGATTAAAAACGTTCCATATTAATTGATTTTGTTGCGAGGTTTTGACCTCTATATGAGACGTTTTTCAAAGACTGCATTCATTTTTAAAACAAACCATAACCTTTATTTCATAGATAAAGGTTTTAAAAAGCTTTACGTAGATTATCAAATAATGATAATCTAAAATATCCTGTTTACACACGACCATTACATAATGGTTTACAATACAAATATGTTACAACAAAATAAGTTTCTTGAATGCAGTTTTTACACAATATCATACAAGCATGGACTCCAAATCTCATCCTTATTTAAGTATGCGACAGCAGAAGCTCTTAATAATCACCTGAGAATAAACATGCTTAAAACGTCAATAAAAATGTTGGTGAGTTATAGGTTTAACCTATATATATCAAATCATAATAATAGACCACAAGATTTCATATTTCAATACACATCCCATACATAGAGATAAAAATCATTCATATGGTGAACACCTGGTAACCGACATTAACAAGATGCATATATAAGAATATCCCCATCATTTCGGGACACCCTTCGGATATGATATAAATTTCGAAGTACTAAAGCATCCGGTACTTTGGATGGGGTTTGTTAGGCCCAATAGATCTATCTTTAGGATTTGCGTCAATTAGGGTGTCTGTTCCCTAATTCTTAGATTACCAGACTTAATAAAAAGGGGCATATTCGATTTCGATAATTCAACCATAGAATGTAGTTTCACGTACTTGTGTCTATTTTGTAAACCATTTATAAAACCTGCATGTATTCTCATCCCAAAAATATTAGATTTTAAAAGTGGGACTATAACTCACTTTCACAGATTTTTACTTCGTCGGGAATTAAGACTTGGCCACTGGTTGATTCACGAACCTATAACAATATATACATATATATCAAAGTATGTTCAAAATATATTTACAACACTTTTAATATATTTTGATGTTTTAAGTTTATTAAGTCAGCTGTCCTCGTTAGTAACCTAACTCTAGTTGTCCACAGTTAGATTGTGATGACCCGTCCTAATCCATCCGGACGAAGTCATCAACCTTTGATTCCAGAGCGATGATCGACTCTAAATCATGTCTTTAAAATGAGCAAAATGCACAGCGGAAGGTTTCTTTCATACCTGAGAATAAACATGCTTTCAAGTGTCAACCAAAAGGTTGGTGAGTTCATTAGTTTATCATAAATAATCATTTCATAACTTTTAATAGACCACAAGATTTCATATTTCCATTTCTCATAAACATACGTCCCATACATAGAGACAAAATAATCATTCATATGGATTGAACACCTGGTAACCGACATTCACAATATGCATATAAGAATATCCCCATCATTCCGGGATCCTCCTTCGGACATGATATAAATTTCGAAGTACTAAAGCATCCGGTACTTTGGATGGGGCTTGTTGGGCCCGATAGATCTATCTTTAGAGTTCGCGTCAATTAGGGTTTCTGTTCCCTAATTCTTAGATTACCAGACTATATAAAAAGGGGCATATTCGATTTTGATCATTCAACCATATAATGTAGTTTCAATCACTTGTGTCCATTTCGTAAAACATTTATAAAAACAGCGCATGCATTCTCAGTCCCAAAAATATATATTGCAAAAGCATTTAAAAAGGGATTAATGAAACTCACGCATATAAATATTGTAAAACAGTTAATAAAGTATTTGCATGTATTCTCAGCCCAAAAACGTAAAGAGTAAAAAGGGCGAATGAAACTCACCTATTGTATTTTGTAGTAAAAATACATATGACTATATTTGAACAATGCAGGGTTGACCTCGGATTCACGAGCCTATATCATTTGCATACATATTAACACCTATAATTGTAATCGAACAAGTTTATGTATTATTCTTAGTAACATAAATTCTATATTTAATACTTTATAGGTTGCATTAATAATTTAGTTACATATTTTTACTTTATTTAACTTTAGATAAATAATTATTATTTATTATAAAATTACTAATATAGTTATATTATATGTATAAAATAGATTTTGATATAATTAATATTTATTTGTTATAATATTAATAATAAAAATAATATTAATAATAATGATACTTACAATAATAATAATAATAATAATAATAATAATAATAATAATAATAATAATAATAATAATAATAATAATAATAATAATAATAATAATAATAATAATAATAATAATTAAATTACTAATAATAATGTTAATATTGATAATAAAAATGATAATAAAATATATAAAATTTATAATAATGTTAGTAATAATAATAAAATAAAAAGGTTGTATTATTTTTTTACAATAAAAACACTGATTTTGATAAAAATTCTTAATACTACTAATACTTAAAAATAATACTTGTTAATAAATATATTAATGTTCATAATAGTAATAAAAATAATGACAATTCTAATAATAATAATAATAGTTTTTAATGGTAATGAAATGATAGTTTTAATAAAACTAATAATAATAATGATTTTAGAATACAACCTTTGAAGATAAGCTTAAAAATAAACGCCATTTCCTGGGCTCGAACCCACGACCTCTAGCAAATCCCGCAACACTCCAGACCAATGATCCATTTCTGGTTTTTCTAATCTATACACGTAACTATTTCCTTTTTACATATTTTCTGTGATCATCTTCTTCCTTAAAAATCAAAACCCATTTACAACTTTGATACATCTATCATCTATACTATCATCATTCATCTTATATCACATAGAATCATAATCATAACAACATCCTCCTAATCATCTCATCATCAATTCATCATTCATCCATCGTAGGCTTCATCATCATTCTTCATCATGTAGTCCTCATTTTCATCTTCGAACCAACATCATCAATAGTCATCTATCATCCTTGTTTGATCGTTCTTTCTCAACGTAACTAAATTATCATCATCACCTATATCGTATACATATACATCATCATCACTGTCATCCTTTCAAGCCAACATGCAAGCCCTAGCTGCATCTCGGCCTAACAACAATCTTCGGCCCAACTAGAAATTTAATAGGTTCAAGTATCATGGCCTAATATGCTCATCATTGTGGTTCTCTAACATGCTTACGACCCAAGACTTAAACTATGATTCTCGGCCCAAAATTAAAATAGGGAATGATATGATCGAGCATAGGCCATCAGACATGTTCGTTTCTTTTTTTTTTTTTTTTTTTATAAATCATTGAATCAAGGTCCCCACATAATACCATATAGGCTTCCAATTTACGTAATATTTCTTCAAGACAAAAGAAGCATCAGACAAAATAAGTGGAGCACTTTATGGTGGGATACTACCGAAATAAAATAAGCTTTTATGTGAATCTTTATGACCTCAATTCAAAAGTCTCTAATAAATCAAGCTTTATCGTTCTCTGTATAATCCCACTAGTGAGAGTGTTGTCAAGTGGGGTCTTCTTTGTTTAATAATTTTCGATAATAAGAAAGCAAGTAAAAGCAAATATACTAGTTCATGGTTCGTTTTTGTTTTAAAAGAAACAGGAGAACTCAAGTGTGTTAGCAACTAGCAATAAATTTCAAGTATTAGAAATGAAACAGGAAACAGAATCTGTAGCTATGGTGGTGTGTGTAGGCTGTGAATGGTGGTGGAAAAATAGTGGAACGACTGCTGTAGCAGTAGCAGATCGAGCATAGCAGGTTCGAATGTATATCATTCGTTTTGGTTATCGATGGTTTTTGGGTCGAGATTTGATGTAAAACAGAAGAGAACATTAGTTGTTGAGGGTTTACGGTTTGGTTTAATGAAGAGGGTGGTTTATTGTAGTAGTAAAGGTGGTTCTATATTGGCCATGGAAGATGAAGGTGATCTAGTGGTGGTGATTTCAAGTGGGTTGTTTTACCATGATAACAAAGAATACAACGTAGGTGATGAGTTGAAGGTGATTCTCGTTTTTGTGTTTTGTACGAAGATGATGGTAGGGTGGTGATTTAAATGGGTTTAAGGGTGATGAAAACGAATGGATTTTTCAAAGTCAAAGAAGGTCGATCGTTATATAGCAGAAGTACTTGACAAGGAATAAATAAGACAATAATGAAGACAAAAAAAAAAATTGAAAGCTGGAATGGACTTCTAACAGAGTTTGTTGTTATTGTAAATGAGTCTCGATCTAATATTTTTCACAAGGACAGAAATAATAATAAAAATATAATTGAATAGATGGCTAACAGAATTCGTACTCTTTAAACTGTGTTGATTGTTATCAATTTCATACAAGAATCCAAAATTACTAAAAGTTGAAAGGAACTTGAAATGGATTCTGATTCCCATATCTAACTTTACGATTTTATATAGATAATATTCATAATTAATAATTATAATTATATTAAGATTAAACAAAGTACTAATAATAATAATAACATTAATATACCAAATTACATGTATTAGATTAAAATAATAATATTCAAAGTTCTAATATTTATATTAATATTAATATTTATTTCTAATGAAAGTAATAATAACATTATTAATATAATAACTATATTTTACTTGTAATTACTTTTGATATAGTAATATTGTAATTTTATTAATTGTGTAATATTTAATAATTATATAATGTATATATACTATCATATATTTAATATTTATTTTTAATATATTTTATTTATATATAGAGATATATTTTAAATAATAATTATTATAATATCCTATTTTTATTTTATTAATTTTTAATAACAACAACATATAATACTTCAAATTATATTTTGAATTATTATTTATATATACATACACACATATTTATTTACAATTAATTGTTCGTGAATCGTCGAGAGCAGTCGAAGGGTAATTGATTACATGAATATAAATTTCAAAGTTTTAGAGACTCAACATTACAGATTTTGCTTATCGTGTCGGAAACATATAAAGATTAAAGTTTAAATTTGATCGGAAATTTCCGGGTCATCACAGTACCTACCCGTTAAAGAAATTTCGTCCCGAAATTTGATCGAGGTCGTCATGGCTAACCATAAAAATGTTTTCATGACGAATATGTGTTGATAAATAGGGTTTTATCATTATTGAATAATACAGATAAAATAATTTGATTATTTGAAGAGCACGAATGAAACTATCATGAGAGAGGTCCCAATGGGCATCGCCCACCTTCGTCCAAAAACTTGCCCAAATTTTTAGCCGTTAGTAAAAAAAAAATTCCAACGGCTATCCCAACGGTCACTTTTACACTATAAAGACACCAACCATATACTTCATTTTATACACTCAAACATATATTTCTTTTATATTTCCACCTTTCTCAAAATCTAAATCAAACACTCCCCAAACTGCAAAATGTTAACACTTCCCCCAATGATTGTTTCATTCGATGTTCATTACGGAGGTGATTTCCGAAATCAAATGAAGGAATATGAGTGGGGCAACAGTATTTCGTTTGAAGATATCGACATTCGTGATATTGGTTTACAAGATTTGCTATCCCTTCTGAAGGAAAAAGTTCCGTGTGAATTCATGTCTGTGTTCTTTTATAAAGACGATTATGATGCGGATTGTAGGGCAAGTTTTCTGTGTACCGATGATCAATGGTACTTTATAAGAGATACCATTGAAGATCGCGGTAAACGCATTTCTTTGTATGCGGTTCTTGAAGATGAAGAGACGTTGGGTTATCGTTACCTCGATGAATCAGCTGAAGCAGCAGTTGAGGCATCAAGAGAAATACCGATGTCTCCAGAGTACCTTACGGATGGTGAAATGACTGGTGAACGCTACTTTACAGATGACAATTGATGACGACGACTAGTTTTATTATAATCTTTTAATTTTTAATTGTCGTGATGTTTAAAATTTTTTTTTTTTTTTTATTATTGTAATCTCAGTGTTGTTGTCGAGTTTTATATCTTCCTTTATGTTTCGGAGCTCTTCGTCTTTTTAATCTCCTCTCGATCTCTAGTAAAACGAGTAATGGTCTAGAATTTGTAAGTACGGAGTTTCGAATGAATTTAATGTTATAATCAAGGAAGAACGTAATAGCACGATTTGATTCGTCAAATTACCAGAATCATTGAGAATAGAGCTATCAAGAATATACTTCCTTGATATGTTCAGAAGTTAATTAGAATGAAAGAGTTATGTAACATGACACATGATGGTGGTATGATCTACTGTGAACCATCATGTCCCATTAGAACTCAGCATGACTTACTGTAATATAATCACGTTGATCAAGTGTCATTATATTATACTAATTCATGCATCAGTTCCCAACATTACTTCAATAACATTCATATTTTAAGCTCGAAAGTTTACAGAATATAGAAACTAACAGTTTCTATATGATGTAACACTGATATCCTGAAGAGATTATTGATTTCAGATAAGAATACTTATGAAAATATCTTCAGAAATATGGAGGATATTTATAATGAAAGATATGATGATATCTTGAAATTTCTAATATCGATGGATGATGAAGAAAATTTATCCGTAAGGGTTTAGATTCGGAAGCAAGATATTTGCTAAAGGCTTTATCAACAATAGGATCATTTGGATTCTTTGAAGTCAAACTTATTCTTAGTGATTTGTCCACGGCTCCCTTCATAGTTTCGCAAAAATCCGCTTTTCAGTACTAAATTTCTATTGAATGTTTTCAATATAATGATACACAGGAAGCACGAGAAGGTATATAATTTCGGACGAGAATATTTGTGAAAATATCCTCAAAAATATCAAAGATATTGATGATGATATTTTGGAATTTCTAAGTTCGACGGTTGATGGAGAAAGATTTTTCCGCAAGATTTTAACACGACTTCGGAGCAAGATATTCTCTAAAGATTTCAACGGATCCAGAATTACCTGAATCCTTTGAATATAGGATTTGGTCCTTGTATTTGTCCTTGGTCTCCTTCATGAGTAACTCAATCTGTTTTTCAATACTCAATTTTCTATTGAGCGTTCCCAACACTCCTTTCTTTATCATCAAACTTTTGTCCGTTTAGACCATCTACCATTTTTCTGTTTCCTCTGCATTTAACGCTATGATATCTGAATCATCGGTTATTAATCCGAGGTGGTTTCAGGAAAATTGTGTTTTTAGATGATTAAACGCTGATGGTAATATGATGGAATATGAAAGGTTACCTGGTAACAACAAAAGAGCTCGCGTATATATAAACGTTATACTAAGGTTGTTTCGTGCGAAAAGTCGAAGTTGACTTGTTGGAGCTGTGACAAAATTGGCTAATTTTGAAAAGGGATCGCAAAGTTGTTTTTGTTAATAAATGTCAAAGGATCTGACGCGGCTACGTGTTGAACTTTTACTCAATTGCCGAGAGTTTCTCAGGTGCATAACTATATGCATAAATCTTTCCTTCCGTAGATGAAGTGCGGTTGATTCATCTTATCGATTGAGGTGTTTTTAAGAATCATGAAAGGTTTGAACGCAGAATGTAATCGTGAAGACACAAATGAGGTTTAAGACAAGATCAAGTGGCAAACTTGAAGAATTGTTTAGTTTCATATGTTATATTCAATATTTTAATTCATTTTAATTGTCTAATGTTATTAGTTCACAGTCGATAGTCCACAGTTGACAGTGCAATCATTCATATATAGTTTAATATATAATATTTGAATTAATTAATACGTATCGTGACCCGTGTACATGTCTCAGACTCGATCACAACTCAAAGTATATATATTATTATAGAATCAACCTCAACCCTGTATAGAGAACTCGATCATTACTGCATATAGAGTGTCTATGGTGATTCCAAATAATATATATAGATGTGTCGATATGATATGTCAAAACCTTGTATACGTGTCCCGATATTTAAAGTGCGTAAAATAAATAACAGAAATTAAATGACGATAAATAAAATTTGTGAGAATGTAAATTGCGATAAATAAATGGTAATACGGAATTAACAGTTAGCTAGGAACAGTTAGCTAGGATTTTGTTAGCGTGGATTCTTAATAGAATTTCATATTGTTAATTAATCTGTTTCTAATCAATTTTTATTGTGTCCATTATTTCTTCATTATGCCACTTGTTGGATTCTGATAGGTCAAAATCCAAATATGTAATTGGATGAATATGGTTATTCAGTGGTGAACGGATTTATATATATCGGTGGATGTAAGTAGAATAGTATATGACTGTTGAAACAGATTCGAAGAACGTACAACGTAACTTATTAATGTGAAATTTAAATAGTCCTCGGGTTTTACCTACCCGTTAAAATATTTTCACCATTAACAGTTTGTACAAGAGAATTTTTAGTTACAATCTTTATGAAAACATATATACATATATATTTTCTTTAGATGTAATCATGAATTTAATGAGTTAATGTGATATTGATCTCATTAGATTTATCATTAGAACAAGAATATATAATTTCTAAAACATTAGAGATTACATAATCGCCATGTCGAACGAAAATAAAATAGATAGAACGATACGTAGAACGATGATTATACTTGAGGTATAGAATGAGATGTCGAAGCTGGTGATGCGGATGTTGTTGTTGGTGGTACTAGTGTTGTTGGTGCTAAGGTTGGTGATGTGACTGGTGTTGGTGATACTGCTGGTGTTTGCAGACTGTGTACCGTGCTCTCTAAAGTTAACACTCGAGCTCGGAGTTCTTTAACTTCTTCTACTAACCCTGGTTGGTTATCAATGTGAGGTAGAGATTGGATATCTTTTCTAGTTCCATTAATGGTAGTCTCAAGACGAAAAATTCTGGCAAAAAGGGTATAAACGGTGTTGCGAACAGGTTCGCCAGTGAGCGGGTCGAGTACTCCAAGGTTAGGTGGTAGATTCGATTCATGATATGGAGTACCTTCTTCCCTTCTCCATAGAGTGAGTATGTCGCGAACCCACCCCCATTTTCTCCAGTAATCACGATAGTTGATTGATTGATGTGCTCCTGTCACGCTGTCTTCGGAGTCAGAGGAATTTGATCGATTCGTAGAGGCCATCTTACGCGATCTCAGGAAAGATTTTTGATCTGAAGAGTTTAGTGATAGTAATTGATAGTTGGATGGTATTCTCAATGCATAATTTACATAGATATATATAGTACCAGGATCCCTTAAATTGAGGAGAAATTTACGAGAGATATCAGACAAGGTCTACAGTAACAGATACGCTAAGATATGAATTTTATCTGTACACTATTCATGCAGTCAATGCAGTAAAATGTGTCTAGACTAAGAGTAATGAGTAAGTGATTTCCTAAGGATGATAAGCAGATAATTTTTGACAAAAATGATAAGCAAAACTTTTGCCATGCAGACACGGTCGAAGTCCAGACTCACTAATGCATCCTAACAACTATCAGTTAGACATACCACTGCAAGACCTGGTTCACTAAGACCACCGCTCTGATACCAACTGTGATGACCCGTCCTAATCCATCCGGACGAAGTCATCAACCTTTGATTCCAGAGCGATGATCGACTCTAAATCATGTCTTTAAAATGAGCAAAATGCACAGCGGAAGGTTTCTTTCATACCTGAGAATAAACATGCTTTCAAGTGTCAACCAAAAGGTTGGTGAGTTCATTAGTTTATCATAAATAATCATTTCATAACTTTTAATAGACCACAAGATTTCATATTTCCATTTCTCATAAACATACGTCCCATACATAGAGACAAAATAATCATTCATATGGATTGAACACCTGGTAACCGACATTCACAATATGCATATAAGAATATCCCCATCATTCCGGGATCCTCCTTCGGACATGATATAAATTTCGAAGTACTAAAGCATCCGGTACTTTGGATGGGGCTTGTTGGGCCCGATAGATCTATCTTTAGAGTTCGCGTCAATTAGGGTTTCTGTTCCCTAATTCTTAGATTACCAGACTATATAAAAAGGGGCATATTCGATTTCGATCATTCAACCATATAATGTAGTTTCAATCACTTGTGTCCATTTCGTAAAACATTTATAAAAACAGCGCATGCATTCTCAGTCCCAAAAATATATATTGCAAAAGCATTTAAAAAGGGATTAATGAAACTCACGCATATAAATATTGTAAAACAGTTAATAAAGTATTTGCATGTATTCTCAGCCCAAAAACGTAAAGAGTAAAAAGGGCGAATGAAACTCACCTAATGTATTTTGTAGTAAAAATACATATGACTATATTTGAACAATGCAGGGTTGACCTCGGATTCACGAGCCTATATCATTTGCATACATATTAACACCTATAATTGTAATCGAACAAGTTTATGTATTATTCTTAGTAACATAAATTCTATATTTAATACTTTATAGGTTGCATTAATAATTTAGTTACATATTTTTACTTTATTTAACTTTAGATAAATAATTATTATTTATTATAAAATTACTAATATAGTTATATTATATGTATAAAATAGATTTTGATATAATTAATATTTATTTGTTATAATATTAATAATAAAAATAATATTAATAATAATGATACTTACAATAATAATAATAATAATAATAATAATAATAATAATAATAATAATAATAATAATAATAATAATTAAATTACTAATAATAATGTTAATATTGATAATAAAAATGATAATAAAATATATAAAATTTATAATAATGTTAGTAATAATAATAAAATAAAAAGGTTGTATTATTTTTTTACAATAAAAACACTGATTTTGATAAAAATTCTTAATACTACTAATACTTAAAAATAATACTTGTTAATAAATATATTAATGTTCATAATAGTAATAAAAATAATGACAATTCTAATAATAATAATAATAGTTTTTAATGGTAATGAAATGATAGTTTTAATAAAACTAATAATAATAATGATTTTAGAATACAACCTTTGAAGATAAGCTTAAAAATAAACGCCATTTCCTGGGCTCGAACCCACGACCTCTAGCAAATCCCGCAACACTCCAGACCAATGATCCATTTCTGGTTTTTCTAATCTATACACGTAACTATTTCCTTTTTACATATTTTCTGTGATCATCTTCTTCCTTAAAAATCAAAACCCATTTACAACTTTGATACATCTATCATCTATACTATCATCATTCATCTTATATCACATAGAATCATAATCATAACAACATCCTCCTAATCATCTCATCATCAATTCATCATTCATCCATCGTAGGCTTCATCATCATTCTTCATCATGTAGTCCTCATTTTCATCTTCGAACCAACATCATCAATAGTCATCTATCATCCTTGTTTGATCGTTCTTTCTCAACGTAACTAAATTATCATCATCACCTATATCGTATACATATACATCATCATCACTGTCATCCTTTCAAGCCAACATGCAAGCCCTAGCTGCATCTCGGCCTAACAACAATCTTCGGCCCAACTAGAAATTTAATAGGTTCAAGTATCATGGCCTAATATGCTCATCATTGTGGTTCTCTAACATGCTTATGACCCAAGACTTAAACTATGATTCTCGGCCCAAAATTAAAATAGGGAATGATATGATCGAGCATAGGCCATCAGACATGTTCGTTTCTTTTTTTTTTTTTTTTTTTATAAATCATTGAATCAAGGTCCCCACATAATACCATATAGGCTTCCAATTTACGTAATATTTCTTCAAGACAAAAGAAGCATCAGACAAAATAAGTGGAGCACTTTATGGTGGGATACTACCGAAATAAAATAAGCTTTTATGTGAATCTTTATGACCTCAATTCAAAAGTCTCTAATAAATCAAGCTTTATCGTTCTCTGTATAATCCCACTAGTGAGAGTGTTGTCAAGTGGGGTCTTCTTTGTTTAATAATTTTCGATAATAAGAAAGCAAGTAAAAGCAAATATACTAGTTCATGGTTCGTTTTTGTTTTAAAAGAAACAGGAGAACTCAAGTGTGTTAGCAACTAGCAATAAATTTCAAGTATTAGAAATGAAACAGGAAACAGAATCTGTAGCTATGGTGGTGTGTGTAGGCTGTGAATGGTGGTGGAAAAATAGTGGAACGACTGCTGTAGCAGTAGCAGATCGAGCATAGCAGGTTCGAATGTATATCATTCGTTTTGGTTATCGATGGTTTTTGGGTCGAGATTTGATGTAAAACAGAAGAGAACATTAGTTGTTGAGGGTTTACGGTTTGGTTTAATGAAGAGGGTGGTTTATTGTAGTAGTAAAGGTGGTTCTATATTGGCCATGGAAGATGAAGGTGATCTAGTGGTGGTGATTTCAAGTGGGTTGTTTTACCATGATAACAAAGAATACAACGTAGGTGATGAGTTGAAGGTGATTCTCGTTTTTGTGTTTTGTACGAAGATGATGGTAGGGTGGTGATTTAAATGGGTTTAAGGGTGATGAAAACGAATGGATTTTTCAAAGTCAAAGAAGGTCGATCGTTATATAGCAGAAGTACTTGACAAGGAATAAATAAGACAATAATGAAGACAAAAAAAAAATTGAAAGCTGGAATGGACTTCTAACAGAGTTTGTTGTTATTGTAAATGAGTCTCGATCTAATATTTTTCACAAGGACAGAAATAATAATAAAAATATAATTGAATAGATGGCTAACAGAATTCGTACTCTTTAAACTGTGTTGATTGTTATCAATTTCATAAAGAATCCAAAATTACTAAAAGTTGAAAGGAACTTGAAATGGATTCTGATTCCCATATCTAACTTTACGATTTTATATAGATAATATTCATAATTAATAATTATAATTATATTAAGATTAAACAAAGTACTAATAATAATAATAACATTAATATACCAAATTACATGTATTAGATTAAAATAATAATATTCAAAGTTCTAATATTTATATTAATATTAATATTTATTTCTAATGAAAGTAATAATAACATTATTAATATATTAACTATATTTTACTTGTAATTACTTTTGATATAGTAATATTGTAATTTTATTAATTATGTAATATTTAATAATTATATAATGTATATATACTATCATATATTTAATATTTATTTTTAATATATTTTATTTATATATAGAGATATATTTTAAATAATAATTATTATAATATCCTATTTTTATTTTATTAATTTTTAATAACAACAACATATAATACTTCAAATTATATTTTGAATTATTATTTATATATACATACACACATATTTATTTACAATTAATTGTTCGTGAATCGTCGAGAGCAGTCGAAGGGTAATTGATTACATGAATATAAATTTCAAAGTTTTAGAGACTCAACATTACAGATTTTGCTTATCGTGTCGGAAACATATAAAGATTAAAGTTTAAATTTGATCGGAAATTTCCGGGTCATCACATAGATGTACAGAAATAAATCGATAAATATTATCTTGAATCAATCCACAACCCAGTGTATACGTATCTCAGTATTGATCACAACTCAAACTATATATATTTTGGAATCAACCTCAACCCTGTATAGCTAACTCCAACATTCACATATAGAGTGTCTATGGTTGTTCCGAAATATATATAGATGTTTCGACATGATAGGTCGAAACATTGTATACGTGTCTATGGTATCTCAAGATTACATAATATACAATACAAGTTGATTAAGTTATGGTTGGAATAGATTTGTTACCAATTTTCACGTAGCTAAAATGAGAAAAATTATCCAATCTTGTTTTACCCATAACTTCTTCATTTTAAATCCGTTTTGAGTGAATAAAATTGCTAGGGTTTCATATTGAACTCTATTTTATGAATCTAAACAGAAAAAGTATAGGTTTATAGTCAAAAAAATAAGTTACAAGTCGTTTTTGTAAAGGTAGTCATTTCAGTCGAAAGAACGACGTCTAGATGACCATTTTAGAAAACATACTTCCACTTTGAGTTTAACCATAATTTTTGGATATAGTTTCATGTTCATAATAAAAATCATTTTCTCAGAATAACAACTTTTAAATCAAAGTTTATCATAGTTTTTAATTAACTAACCCAAAACAGCCCGCGGTGTTACTACGACGGCGTAAATCCGGTTTTACGGTGTTTTTTGTGTTTCCAGGTTTTAAATCATTAAGTTAGCATATCATATAGATATAGAACATGTGTTTAGTTGTTTTTAAAAGTCAAGTTAGAAGGATTAACTTTTGTTTGCGAACAAGTTTAGAATTAACTAAACTATGTTCTAGTGATTACAAGTTTAAATCTTCGAATAAGATAGATTTATATGTATGAATCGAATGATGTTATGAACATCATTACTACCTTAAGTTCCTTGGATAAACCTACTAGAAAAGAGAAAAATGGATCTAGCTTCAACGAATCCTTGGATGGCTCGAAGTTCTTGAAGCAGAATCATGACACGAAAACAAGTTCAAGTAAGATCATCACTTGAAATAAGATTGTTATAGTTATAGAAATTGAACCAAAGTTTGAATATGATTATTACCTTGTATTAGAATGATAACCTCCTGTAAGAAACAAAGATTTCTTGAGGTTGAATGATCACCTTACAAGATTGGAAGTGAGCTAGCAAACTTGAAAGTATTCTTGATTTTATGTAACTAGAACTTGTAGAATATATGAAGAACACTTAGAACTTGAAGATAGAACTTGAGAGAGATCAATTAGATGAAGAAAATTGAAGAATGAAAGTGTTTGTAGGTGTTTTTGGTCGTTGGTGTATGGATTAGATATAAAGGATATGTAATTTTGTTTTCATGTAAATAAGTCATGAATGATTACTAATATTTTTGTAATTTTATGAGATATTTCAAGCTAGTTGCCAAATGATGGTTCCCACATGTGTTAGGTGACTCACATGGTCTGCTAAGAGCTGATCATTGGAGTGTATATACCAATAGTACATACATCTAAAAGCTGTGTATTGTACGAGTACGAATACGGGTGCATACGAGTAGAATTGTTGATGAAACTGAACGAGGATGTAATTGTAAGCATTTTTGTTAAGTAGAAGTATTTTGATAAGTGTATTGAAGTCTTTCAAAAGTGTATAAATACATATTAAAACACTACATGTATATACATTTTAACTGAGTCGTTAAGTCATCGTTAGTCGTTACATGTAAGTGTTGTTTTGAAACCTTTAGGTTAACGATCTTGTTAAATGTTGTAAACCCAATGTTTATAATATCAAATGAGATTTTAAATTATTATATTATCATGATATTATCATGTATGAATATCTCTTAATATGATATATATACATTAAATGTCTTTACAACGATAATCGTTACATATATGTCTCGTTTAAAAATCATTAAGTTAGTAGTCTTGTTTTTACATATGTAGTTCATTGTTAATATACTTAATGATATGTTTACTTATAATAGTATCATGTTAACTATATATATATCCATATATATGTCATCATATAGTTTTTACAAGTTTTAACGTTCGTGAATCACCGGTCAACTTGGGTGGTCAATTGTCTATATGAAACATATTTCAATTAATCAAGTCTTAACAAGTTTGATTGCTTAACATGTTGGAAACATTTAATCATGTAAATATCAATCTCAATTAATATATATAAACATGGAAAAGTTCGGGTCACTACAGTACCTACCCGTTAAATAAATTTCGTCCCGAAATTTTAAGCTGTGGAAGGTGTTGACGAATCTTCTGGAAATAGATGCGGGTATTTCTTCTTCATCTGATCTTCACGCTCCCAGGTGAACTCGGGTCCTCTACGAGCATTCCATCGAACCTTAACAATTGGTATCTTGTTTTGCTTAAGTCTTTTAACCTCATGATCCATTATTTCGACGGGTTCTTCGATGAATTGAAGTTTTTCGTTGATTTGGATTTCATCTAACGGAATAGTGAGATCTTCTTTAGCAAAACATTTCTTCAAATTCGAGACGTGGAAAGTGTTATGTACAGCCGTGAGTTGTTGAGGTAACTCAAGTCGGTAAGCTACTGGTCCGACACGATCAATAATCTTGAATGGTCCAATATACCTTGGATTTAATTTCCCTCGTTTACCAAATCGAACAACGCCTTTCCAAGGTGCAACTTTAAGCATGACCATCTCTCCAAATTCAAATTCTATATCTTTTCTTTTAATGTCAGCGTAGCTCTTTTGTTGACTTTGGGCGGTTTTCAACCGTTGTTGAATTTGGATGATCTTCTCGGTAGTTTCTTGTATAATCTCCGGACCCGTAATCTGTATATCTCCCACTTCACTCCAAAAAATTGGAGACCTGCACTTTCTACCATAAAGTGATTCAAACGGTGCCATATCAATGCTTGAATGGTAGCTGTTGTTGTAGGAAAATTCTGCTAACGGTAGATGTCGATCCCAACTGTTTTTGAAATCAATAACACATGCTCGTAGCATGTCTTCAAGCGTTTGTATCGTCCTTTTGCTTTGCCCATCAGTTTGTGGATGATAGGCAGTACTCATGTCTAGACGAGTTCCTAACGCTTGCTGTAATGTCTGCCAGAGTCTTGAAATAAATCTGCCATCCCTATCAGAGATAATAGAGATTGGTATTCCATGTATGGAGACGACTTCCTTCAAATACAGTCGTGCTAACTTCTCCATCTTGTCATCTTCTCTTATTGGCAGGAAGTGTGCTGATTTGGTGAAACGATCAACTATTACCCAAATAGTATCAAAACCACTTGCAGTCCTTGGCAATTTAGTGATAAAATCCATGGTAATATTTTCCCATTTCCATTCCGGGATTTCGGGTTGTTGAAGTAGACCTGATGGTTTCTGATGCTCAGCTTTGACCTTAGAACACGTCAAACATTCTCCTACGTATTTAGCAACATCGGCTTTCATACCCGGCTACCAAAAATGTTTCTTGAGATCCTTGTACATCTTCCCCGTTCCAGGATGTATTGAGTATCTGGTTTTATGAGCTTCTCTAAGTACCATTTCTCTCATATCTCCAAATTTTGGTACCCAAATCCTTTCAGCCCTATACCGGGTTCCGTCTTCCCGAATATTAAGATGCTTCTCCGATCCTTTGGGTATTTCATCTTTTAAATTTCCCTTTTTTAAAACTCCTTGTTGCGCCTCCTTTATTTGAGTAGTAAGGTTATTATGAATCATTATATTCATAGATTTTACTCGAATGGGTTCTCTGTCCTTCCTGCTCAAGGCATCGGCTACCACATTTGCCTTCCCCGGGTGGTAACGAATCTCAAAGTCGTAATCATTCAATAATTTAATCCACCTACGCTGCCTCATATTCAGTTGTTTCTGATTAAATATGTGTTGAAGACTTTTGTGGTCGGTATATATAATACTTTTGACCCCATATAAGTAGTGCCTCCAAGTCTTTAATGCAAAAACAACCGCGCCTAATTCCAAATCATGCGTCGTATAATTTTGTTCGTGAATCTTCAATTGTCTAGACGCATAAGCAATCACCTTCATTCGTTGTATTAATACACAACCGAGACCATGCTTTGATGCATCACAATAAATCACAAAATCATCATTCCCTTCAGGCAATGACAATATAGGTGCCTTAGTTAGCTTTCTCTTCAATAACTGAAACGCTTTCTCTTGTTCATCATTCCATTCAAATTTATTCCCTTTATGCGTTAATGCAGTCAAAGGTTTTGCTATTCTGGAAAAGTCTTGGATGAACCTTCTGTAGTAACCAGCTAGTCCTAAAAACTGGCGTATGTGTTTCGGAGTTTTCGGAGTTTCCCACTTTTTAACAGTTTCTATCTTTTCCGGATCCACCTTAATACCTTCTTTGTTCACTATGTGACCAAGGAATTGAACTTCTTCCAACCAAAATGCACACTTTGAAAACTTAGCGTACAATTCTTCCTTCCTCAATACTTCTAACACCTTTCTCAAATGTTCACCGTGTTCTTGGTCATTCTTTGAGTAAATAAGTATGTCATCAATGAAAACAATGACAAACTTGTCAAGGTATGGTCCACACACTCGGTTCATAAGGTCCATGAACACAGCTGGTGCATTAGTTAAACCAAACGGCATGACCATAAACTCGTAATGACCGTAACGTGTTCTGAAAGCAGTCTTTGGAATATCATCTTCTTTCACCCGCATTTGATGATACCCGGAACGTAAGTCAATCTTTGAATAAACAGACGAGCCTTGTAGTTGATCAAATAAGTCGTCGATTCTCAGTAGTGGGTAGCGGTTCTTGATTGTAAGTTTGTTCAACTCTCGGTAGTCGATACACAACCTGAATATACCATCTTTCTTCTTGACAAACAAAACAGGAGCTCCCCACGGTGATGTGCTTGGTCGAATGAAACCACGCTCTAAAAGTTCTTGTAATTGGCTTTGCAGTTCTTTCATCTCACTGGGTGCTAGTCTGTAAGGAGCACGAGCTATTGGTGCAGCTCCTGGTACAAGATCTATTTGAAATTCAACGGATCGATGTGGGGGTAATCCCGGTAATTCTTTCAGAAATACATCTGGAAATTCTTTTGCAATGGGAACATCATTGATGCTCTTTTCTTCAGTTTGTACTTTCTCGACGTGTGCTAGAACAGCATAGCAACCTTTTCTTATTAGTTTTTGTGCCTTCAAATTACTAATAAGATGTAGCTTCGTGTTGCCCTTTTCTCCGTACACCATTAAGGGTTTTCCTTTTTCTCGTATAATGCGAATTGCATTTTTGTAACAAACGATCTCTGCTTTCACTTCTTTCAACCAGTCCATACCGATTATCACATCAAAACTCCCTAACTCTACTGGTATCAAATCAATCTTAAATGTTTCGCTAACTAGTTTAATTTCTCGATTCCGACATATATTATCTGCTGAAATTAATTTACCATTTGCTAATTCGAGTAAAAATTTACTATCCAAAGGCTTAAATGGACAACTTAATTTAGCACACAAATCTCTACTCATATAGCTTCTATCCGCACCCGAATTAAATAAAACTTAAGCAGATTTATTGTCAATAAGAAACGTACCCGTAACAAGCTCCGGGTCTTCCTGTGCCTCTGTCGCATTAATATTAAAAACTCTTCCGCGGCCTTGTCCATTCGTGTTCTCCTGGTTCGGGCAATTTCTAATAATGTGGCCCAGTTTTCCACATTTATAACAAACTACATTGGCATAACTTGCTCCGCCACTACTTGCTCCACCATTACTCGTTCTGACACCATTTGTTCCTTTCGTTCTATTAACCCCTGGTCTGTAGACCTCACACTTTGCCGCGCTATGACCATTTCTTTTACACTTGTTGCAAAATTTGGTGCAGAACCCCGAGTGATACTTTTCACACCTTTGGCATAGCTGCTTCTGATTGTTGTTGTTGTTGTGGTTATTATTATTGTTGGGATGATTGTTGTAGTTGCTGTTGTTGTTGTTGTTGTTGTTGTTGTTGTTGTTGGGCCGTTTGTTGTAGTTGCGATTGATGTTGTGATTGTTGAGATAATTGTTGCGATTATTGTTGTAATTGTTGTTGTTGTTGTATTGGTGATTCTTATCACCGTTTTCCTCCCACTTTCTTTTGACTTGCTTCACATTGGCCTCTTCAGCAGTCTGTTCTTTAATTCTTTCTTCAATCTGGTTCACTAGTTTGTGTTGTGACCCGAACTTTTCCATGTTTATTTATATATATATTAAATGAAATTGTTATTTTACATGATTAAGTGTTTCCAACATGTTAAACAATCAAACTTGTTAAGACTTGATTAATTGAAATAGGTTTCATATAGACAATTGACCACCCAAGTTGACCGGTGATTCACGAACGTTAAAACTTGTAAAAACTATATGATGACATATATATGGTTATATATATAGTTAACATGATATTATGATAAGTAAACATATCATTAAGTATATTAACAATGAACTACATATGTAAAAACAAGACTACTAACTTAATGATTTTGAAACGAGACATATATGTAACGATTATCGTTGTAACGACATTTAATGTATATATATCATATTAAGAGATATTCGTACATCATAATATCATGATAATATAATAATTTAAAATCTCTTTTGATATTATAAACATTAGGTTAACAACATTTAACAAGATCGTTAACCTAAAGGTTTCAAAACAACACTTACATGTAACGACTAACGATGACTTAACGACTCAGTTAAAATGTATATACATGTTGTGTTTTAATATGTATTCATACACTTTTGAAAGACTTCAATACACTTATCAAAATACTTCTACTTAACAAAAATGCTTAAAATTACATCCTCGTTCAGTTTCATCAACAATTCTACTCGTATGCACCCGTATTTGTACTCGTACAATACACAGCTTTTAGATGTATGTACTATTGGTATATACACTCCAATGATCAGCTCTTAGCAGACCATGTGAGTCACCTAACACATGTGGAAACCATTATTTGGCAACTAGCATGAAATATCTCATAAAATTACAAAAATATGAGTAATCATTCATGACTTATTTACATGAAAACAAAATTACATATCCTTTATATCTTATCCATACACCAATGACCCAAAACACCTACAAACACTTTCATTCTTAAATTTTCTTCATCTAATTGATCTCTCTCAAGTTCTATCTTCAAGTTCTAAGTGTTCCTCATAAATTCTACAAGTTCTAGTTTCAGAAAATCAAGAATACTTCCAAGTTTGCTAGCTTACTTCCAATCTTGTAGAGTGATCATCCAACCTCAAGAAATCTTTCTTATTTACAGTAAGATATCTTTCTAATACAAGGTAATACTCATATTTAAAATTTGATTCAATTTCTATAACTAAAACAATCTTATTTCGAGTGGAAATCTTACTTGAACTTGTTTTTCGTGTCATGATTCTGCTTCAAGAACTTTCAAGCCATCCAAGGATCCTTTGAAGCTAGATCTATTTTTCTCATTTCCAGTAGGTTTATCCAAGGAACTTGAGGTAGTAATGATGTTCATAACATCATTCGATTCATACATATAAAGCTATCTTATTCGAAGGTTTAAACTTGTAATCACTAGAACATAGTTTAGTTAATTCTAAACTTGTTCGCAAATAAAAGTTAATCCTTCTAACTTGACTTTTAAAATCAACTAAACACATGTTCTATATCTATATGATATGCTAACTTCATGATTTAAAACCTGGAAACACGAAAAACACCGTAAAACCGGATTTACGCCGTCGTAGTAACACCGCGGGCTGTTTTGGGTTAGTTAATTAAAAACTATGATAAACTTTGATTTAAAAGTTGTTATTCTGGGAAAATGATTTTTATTATTAACATGAAACTATATCCAAAAATTATGGTTAAACTCAAAGTGGAAGTATGTTTTCTAAAATGGTCATCTAGACGTCGTTCTTTCGACTGAAATGACTACCTTTACAAAAATGACTTGTAACTTATTTTTCCGACTATAAACTTATACTTTTTCTGTTTATATTCATAAAATAGAGTTCAATATGAAACCATAACAATTTGATTCACTCAAAACGGATTTAAAATGAAGAAGTTATGGGTAAAACAAGATTGGATAATTTTTCTCATTTTAGCTACGTGAAAATTGGTAACAAATCTATTCCAACCATAACTTAATCAACTTGTATTGTATATTATGTAATCTTGAGATACCATAGACACGTATACAATGTTTCGACCTATCATGTCGACACATCTATATATATTTCGGAACAACCATAGACATTCTATATGTGAATGTTGGAGTTAGCTATACAGGGTTGAGGTTGATTCCAAAATATATATAGTTTGAGTTGTGATCAATACTGAGATACATATACACTGGGTCGTGGATTGATTCAAGATAATATTTATCGATTTATTTCTGAACATCTAACTGTGGACAACTAGTTGTAGGTTACTAACGAGGACAACTGACTTAATAAACTTAAAACATCAAAATATATTAAAAGTATTGTAAATATATTTTGAACATACTTTGATATATATGTATATATTGTTATAGGTTCGTGAATCAACCAGTGGCTAAGTCTTACTTCCCGACGAAGTAAAAATCTGTGAAAGTGAGTTATAGTCCCACTTTTAAAATCTAATATTTTTGGGATGAGAATACATGCAGGTTTTATAAATGATTTACAAAATAGACACAAGTACGTGAACCTACATTCTATGGTTGAATTATCGAAATCGAATATGCCCCTTTTTATTAAGTCTGGTAATCTAAGAATTAGGGAACAGACACCCTAATTGACGCGAATCCTAAAGATAGATCTATTGGGCCTAACAAACCCCATCCAAAGTACCGGATGCTTTAGTACTTCGAAATTTTTATCATATCCGAAGTTTGTCCCGGAATGATGGGGATATTCTTATATATATGCATCTTATTAATGTCGGTTACCAGGTGTTCACCATATGAATGATTTTTATCTCTATGTATGGGATGTGTATTGAAATATGAAATCTTGTGGTCTATTGTTACGATTTGATATATATAGGTTAAACCTATAACTCACCAACATTTTTGTTGACGTTTAAAGCATGTTTATTCTCAGCTGAATACTAAGAGCTTCCGCTGTTGCATACTAAAATAAGGACAAGATTTGGAGTCCATGTTTGTATGATATTGTGTAAAAACTGCATTCAAGAAACTGATTTCGATGTAACATATTTGTATTGTAAACCATTATGTAATGGTCGTGTGTAAACAGGATATTTTAGATTATCATTATTTGATAATCTACGTAAAGCTTTTTAAACCTTTATTTATGAAATAAAGGTTATGGTTTGTTTTAAAAATGAATGCAGTCTTTAAAAAACGTCTCATATAGAGGTCAAAACCTCGCAACGAAATCAATTAATATGGAACGTTTTTAATCAATAAGAACGGGACATTTCAGTTGGTATCCGAGCGTTGGTCTTAGAGAACCAGAATTTTGCATTAGTGTGTCTTATCGAGTTTGTTAGGATGCATTAGTGAGTCTGGACTTCGACCGTGTTTACTTGAAAAATGATTGCTTAACAAATTTTGTTGGAAAACTATATATTTTTAACATGTGAATATTATGTGATATATTAATCTCTTAACGCGTTTGATATTATGTGATAGATGTCTACCACTAGAACAAGTCCCATTGACTCACCTAATAATAATGAAGAGTCAAATGTAAATTGGAATGATTCGTGGACTGATTCACAAGTTCCCGAAGAGGAACCGGAAGAAGAGTTGGAACCGGAAGAAGAATCAGAACCGGAAGAGGAGGAACCGGAGGAGGAAATAGAACCGGTGGGGGAAATATTAAAACGGTTAAGTAAAAGAAAATCCTCAACCAACCGACCAAGGTTAATTATAGTCAATGGTGTTTCCGCCAAGGAAGCAAAATATTGGGAGGATTACCAATTCTCCGATGAATCGAATTCCGACGAGAATTCCGATGATGTTATAGAAATTACCCCAACTGAATTTAAAAAGGCAAAAGAAAATAATAAGGGAAAGGGCATAAAAATGGAGAAATCTAAATCCAACCCCGATGAACTTTATATGTATCGTCAACACCCGTATTTCTTAAGTTGTGACGATAACCCGGGAACCTCTAAACCACCGGGTTTTTCTAAACCAATGTGGAAAATGACGGCTCGTATTAGGGGAACATCATATATCCCTAGAAACTTGTCAAAACGAACCAAAACCGAAGAAGAAGAAACGAGCGAGTCGGAATAAGATAGTTGTATTCGTGTGGTGTAATATATGTAATATAGTGTGCTTATGCTTTATGATATATGTAAAAATTGCTTGTATTAATAAGTATTTTTTTTATGAATCTAACTCTTGTCTATTTTACAGTATAAAAACACAAAATGGATAGACAACCCAATATTTTAAGAGACCTACCCGGAGACATGATTGATGAAATCTTGTCTAGAGTCGGTCAGAATTCCTCAGCACAACTATTTAAGGCGAAATCAGTTTGTAAGACATTCGAAGAACGTTCCAAGAATGTCTTGGTTTATAAGAGACTTTCGTTTGAAAGATGGGGGATATCACATTGGGAAACCCATAAGTTACGATGTGTTTACTTTGACGCATATATTGCGGGGAACCCAAATGCTATTTTACGCAACGGGTTAAGAAATTATTTTGACTCAATATATCCGAATATAGGACTTCGTGATTTAGAAAAAGCGGCTAACATGCAACATAAAGAAGCATGTTATGCTTACGGCTTAGTAATGTTCGCTTCTCACCAAAGTGAGAACAAGAATATCGGGCTACAACTATTAAACAAAACGTTCCCACAAGTGACGGGGTCGGTAATTGGGGTAAGAAATGAGGTTTTTAGGTTATTACGAGACTGTTGGTCATTACGTAACCCTCGTCCGTTTGACGACGTTACAACACGCTGTCTTATCAACGGCCATAAAGATTATGTTCCACAAGACCAAGGATGGGAAGTAGTCCTAGTAAAACCAGAATGCATGACTTGTTTCTGGACGTATGAATTACGTGTCTTTATTGCCTTCGCTGAACGACTTGTGTACTAGCTAGAATTATCTTGACAACTATCTTGTATCAAAGTTATTGTGTGCTATATTTCATGCTTTATGTAAAATAAGCGGTATTGTAAATTTGTAAAATATTGTATAAAAGTTTGAACGCGAAATATTATTATAATCAGTTTTTCATATAGAATTGTAGTAGTTGAATTGTATATTAGCTACTAAGTATGAACTTAACGGGTAGGTACTACCCGAACTTAAACTTATAAAACGTTAATATGAAGAAAAAGCTTTTATAAATGAGTTCATATAATGCTACGAAATACTATTAACTACTCTTAATATTCTGTATGATTAACTTGTTCCATTTGACTATTTTGAAGGAAATGGCACCGACTACTCGACACACCGTGAATATGAATGAAGAGGAATTCCGTACTTTTCTAGCTTCAAACATAGCCGCAGTACAGGCTGCGCTACATACCACCAATAACCTTGGATCTAGCAGTACAGGAAATCGTGTAGGATGCACCTACAAAGAATTCACTGCCTGCAAACCTTTGGAATTTGATGGAACCGAAAGACCGATCGGATTGAAATGGTGGACCGAGAAGGTCGAATCGGTGTTTGCCATAAGTAAGTGTACTGAAGAGGACAAAGTGAAGTACGCTACGCATACCTTCACAGGTTCTGCGTTAACATGGTGGAATACCTATCTAGAGCAAGTGGGACAAGATGATGCGTACGCTCTACCGTGGTCAGCATTCAAGCACTTGATGAACGAGAAGTACCGTCCTAGAACCGAGGTCAATAAGCTCAAGACAGAACTTAGAGGGTTACGAACCCAAGGATTTGATATTACCACGTACGAAAGACGATTCACAGAATTGTGCCTATTGTGTTCGGGAGCGTTCGAAGATGAGGAAGAGAAGATCGACGCGTTTGTGAAAGGATTACTGGAAAGGATCCAAGAAGATATAAGTTCACACGAGCCCACCTCCATACAACAGGCATGTAGAATGGCTCATAAACTAGTGAACCAGATTGAGGAAAGAATTAAAGAACAGACGGCTGAAGAGGCCAATGTGAAGCAAGTCAAAAGAAAGTGGGAGGAAAACGGTGATAAGAATCACCAATACAACAACAGCAATTACAATAATAATAGTAACAATTATCCCAACAATCGCAACATCAATCGCAACTACAACAAACGGCCCAACAACAACAACAACAACAACAACAACAACAACAACAACAGCAACTACAACAATCATCCCAACAACAATAACAACCGCAACAACAACAACAATTAGAAGCAGCTATACCAAAGGTGTGAAAAGTATCACTCGGGGTTCTGCACCAAATTTTGCAACAAGTGTAAAAGAAATGGTCATAGCGCTGCGAAGTGTGAGGTCTACGGACCAGGGGTTAACAGAACGAAAGGAACAAATGGTGTCAGAACGAGTAATGGCGGAGCAAGTAGTGTCGGAGCAAGTTATGCCAATGTAGTTTGTTATAAATGTGGAAAATCGGGCCACATTATTAGAAATTGCCCGAACCAGGAGAACACGAATGGACAAGGCCGCGGAATAGTTTTCAATATTAATGCGGCAGAGGCACAGGAAGACCCGGAGCTTGTTACGGGTACGTTTCTTATTGACAATAAATCTGCTTACGTTTTATTTGATTCGGGTGCGGATAGAAGCTATATGAGTAGAGATTTTTGTGCTAAATTAAGTTCTCCATTGATGCCGTTGGATAGTAAATTTTTACTCGAATTAGCAAACGGTAAATTAATTTCAGCAGATAATATATGCCGGAATCGAGAAATTAAACTGGGTAGCGAAATATTTAAGATTGATTTGATACTGGTAGAGTTAGGGAGTTTTGATGTAATAGTTGGCATGGACTGGCTGAAGAAGGTGAAAGCAAAGATCGTATGTTATAAAAATGCAATTTACATTGTACGGGAAGAAGGAGAACCCTTAATAGTGTACGGAGAAAAGGGCAACATGAAGCTACATCTTATTAGTAATTTGAAGGCACAAAAACTAATAAGAAAAGGTTGCTATGCTGTTCTAGCACACGTCAAGAAAGTACAAACTGAAGAAAAGAGCATCAATGATGTTCCCGTCGTAAAATAATTTCCCGATGTATTTCTGAAAGAATTACCGGGACTACCTCCACATCGATCTGTTGAATTTCAAATAGATCTTGTACCAGGAGCTGCACCAATAGCTCGTGCTCCTTATAGACTCGCACCCAGCGAGATGAAAGAACTGCAAAGCCAACTGCAAGAACTATTAGAACGTGGTTTCATTCGACCAAGCACATCACCATGGGGAGCTCCTGTTTTGTTTGTCAAGAAGAAGGATGGTACATTTAGGTTGTGTATTGACTACAGAGAGTTGAACAAACTTACCATCAAAAACCGTTATCCACTGCCGAGAATTGACGACTTATTTGATCAACTACAAGGCTCGTCGATTTATTCGAAGATCAATTTACATTCTGGATATCATCAAATGCGAGTAAAGGAGGATGATATTCCAAAAACTGCTTTTAGGACACGTTATGGTCATTACGAGTTTATGGTTATGCCGTTTGGATTGACTAACGCACCAGCTGTGTTCATGGACCTTATGAACCGAGTGTGTGGGCCATATCTTGACAAGTTTGTCATTGTTTTCATCGATGACATACTTATTTACTCAAAGAATGATCAAGAGCACGAAGAACATTTGAGAAAAGTGCTAGAAGTATTGAGGAAAGAAAAACTGTACGCTAAGTTTTCAAAGTGTGATTTTTGGTTGGAAGAAGTTCAATTCCTCGGTCACATAGTGAACAAAGAAGGTATCCAGGTGGACCCGACAAAGATCGAAACCGTTGAAAAGTGGGAAACCCCAAAAACTCCGAAGCATATACGTCAATTTTTAGGATTGGCTGGTTACTACAGAAGATTCATCCAAGATTTCTCCAAAATAGCAAAACCCTTGACTGCATTAACGCATAAAGGGAAGAAATTTGAATGGAAAGATGAACAAGAGAAGGCGTTTCAATTATTGAAGAAAAAGCTAACTACGGCACCTATATTGTCATTGCCTGAAGGGAATGATGATTTTGTGATTTATTGTGATGCATCAAAGCAAGGTCTCGGTTGTGTATTAATGCAACGGACGAAGGTGATTGCTTATGCGTCTAGACAATTGAAGATTCACGAGCAAAATTATACGACGCATGATTTAGAATTAGGCGCGGTTGTTTTTGCATTAAAGACTTGGAGGCACTACTTATATGGAGTCAAAAGTATTATATATACCGACCATAAAAGTCTTCAACACATATTTAATCAGAAACAACTGAATATGAGGCAGCGTAGGTGGATTGAATTATTGAATGATTACGACTTTGAGATTCGTTACCACCCGGGGAAGGCAAATGTGGTAGCCGACGCCTTGAGCAGAAAGGACAGAGAACCCATTCGAGTAAAATCTATGAATATAATGATTCACACTAACCTTACTACTCAAATAAAGGAGGCGCAACAAGGAGTTTTAAAAGAGGGAAATTTAAAGGATGAAATACCCAAAGGATCGGAGAAGCATCTTAATATTCGGGAAGACGGAACCCGGTATAGGGCTGAAAGAATTTGGGTACCAAAATTTGGAGATATGAGAGAAATGGTACTTAGAGAAGCTCATAAAACCAGATACTCAATACATCCTGGAACGGGGAAGATGTACAAGGATCTTAAGAAACATTTTTGGTGGCCAGGTATGAAAGCCGATATTGCTAAATATGTAGGAGAATGTTTGACGTGTTCTAAGGTCAAAGCTGAACATCAGAAACCATCAGGTCTACTACAACAACCTGAAATCCCGGAATGGAAATGGGAAAACATTACCATGGATTTCATTACTAAATTGCCAAGGACTGCAAGTGGTTATGATACTATTTGGGTAATAGTTGATCGTCTCACCAAGTCAGCACACTTCCTGCCAATAAGAGAAGATGACAAGATGGAGAAGTTAGCACAACTGTATTTGAAGGAAGTCGTCTCCAGACATGGAATACCAATCTCTATTATCTCCGATAGGGATGGCAGATTTATTTCAAGATTCTGTCAGACATTACAGCAAGCATTGGGAACTCGTCTAGACATGAGTACTGCCTATCATCCACAAATTGATGGGCAGAGCGAAAGGACGATACAAACGCTTGAAGACATGCTACGAGCTTATGTTATTGATTTCGGAAACAGTTGGGATCGACATCTACCGTTAGCAGAATTTTCCTACAACAACAACTACTATTCAAGCATTGAGATGGCTCCGTTTGAAGCACTTTATGGTAGAAAGTGCAGGTCTCCGATTTGTTGGAGTGAAGTGGGGGATAGACAGATTACGGGTCCGGAGATAATACAAGAAACTACCGAGAAAATCATCCAAATTCAACAAAAATTGAAAACCGCCCAGAGTCGACAAAAGAGCTACGCGGACAGTAAAAGAAAAGATATAGAGTTTGAAATTGGAGAAATATTCATGCTTAAGGTTTCACCTTGGAAAGGCGTTGTTCGATTTTGTAAACGGGGAAACTAAATCCAAGGTACATTGGACCATTCAAGATTATAGATCGTGTCGGACCAGTAGCTTACCAACTGGAGCTACCTCAACAACTCGCGGCTATACATAACACTTTCCACGTCTCAAATTTGAAGAAATGTTTTGCTAAAGAAGATCTCACTATTCCGTTGGACGAAATCCAAATCAATGAAAAACTTCAATTCATTGAAGAACCCGTCGAAATAATGGATCGTGAGGTTAAGAGACTTAAACAAAACAAGATACCGATTGTTAAGGTTCGATGGAATTCTCGTAGAGGACCCGAGTTCACCTGGGAGCGTGAAGATCAAATGAAGAAGAAATACCCGCATTTATTTCCAGAAGATACGTCAACACCTCCAACTGCTTAAAATTTCGGGACGAAATTTATTTAACGGGTAGGTACTGTAGTGACCCGAACTTTTCCATGTTTATTTATATATATATTAAATGAAATTGTTATTTTACATGATTAAGGGTTTCCAACATGTTAAGCAATCAAACTTGTTAAGACTTGATTAATTGAAATAGGTTTCATATAGACAATTGACCACCCAAGTTGACCGGTGATTCACGAACGTTAAAACTTGTAAAAACTATATGATGACATATATATGGTTATATATATAGTTAACATGATATTATGATAAGTAAACATATCATTAAGTATATTAACAATGAACTACATATGTAAAAACAAGACTACTAACTTAATGATTTTGAAACGAGACATATATGTAACGATTATCGTTGTAACGACATCTAATGTATATATATCATATTAAGAGATATTCGTACATCATAATATCATGATAATATAATAATTTAAAATCTCTTTTGATATTATAAATATTAGGTTAACAACATTTAACAAGATCGTTAACCTAAAGGTTTTAAAACAACACTTACATGTAACGACTAACGATGACTTAACGACTCAGTTAAAATGTATATACATGTAGTGTTTTAATATGTATTCATACACTTTTGAAAGACTTCAATACACTTATCAAAATACTTCTACTTAACAAAAATGCTTAAAATTACATCCTCGTTCAGTTTCATCAACAATTCTACTCGTATGCACCCGTATTTGTACTCGTACAATACACAGCTTTTAGATGTATGTACTATTGGTATATACACTCCAATGATTAGCTCTTAGCAGCCCATGTGAGTCACCTAACATATGTGGAAACCATCATTTGGCAACTAGCATGAAATATCTCATAAAATTACAAAAATATGAGTAATCATTCATGACTTATTTACATGAAAACAAAATTACATATCCTTTATATCTAATCCATACACCAACACTTTCATTCTTAAATTTTCTTCATCTAATTGATCTCTCTCAAGTTCTATCTTCAAGTTATAAGTGTTCTTCATAAATTCTACAAGTTCTAGTTTCATAAAATCAAGAATACTTCCAAGTTTGCTAGCTTACTTCCAATCTTGTAGAGTGATCATCCAACCTCAAGAAATCTTTCTTATTTACAATAAGATATCTTTCTAATACAAGGTAATACTCATATTCAAACTTTGATTCAATTTCTATAACTATAACAATCTTATTTCGAGTGGAAATCTTACTTGAACTTGTTTTTCGTGTCATGATTCTGCTTCAAGAACTTTCAAGCCATCCAAGGATCCTTTGAAGCTAGATCTATTTTTCTCATTTCCAGTAGGTTTATCCAAGGAACTTGAGGTAGTAATGATGTTCATAACATCATTCGATTCATACATATAAAGCTATCTTATTCGAAGGTTTAAACTTGTAATCACTAGAACATAGTTTAGTTAATTCTAAACTTGTTCGCAAATAAAAGTTAATCCTTCTAACTTGACTTTTAAAATCAACTAAACACATGTTCTATATCTATATGATATGCTAACTTAATGATTTAAAACCTGGAAACACGAAAAACACCGTAAAACCGGATTCACGCCGTCGTAGTAACACCGCGGGCTGTTTTGGGTTAGTTAATTAAAAACTATGATAAACTTTGATTTAAAATTTGTTATTCTGGGAAAATGATTTTTATTATGAACATGAAACTATATCCAAAAATTATGGTTAAACTCAAAGTGGAAGTATGTTTTCTAAAATGGTCATCTAGACGTCGTTCTTTCGATTGAAATGACTACCTTTACAAAAACGACTTGTAACTTATTTTTCCGACTATAAACTTATACTTTTTCTGTTTATATTCATAAAATAGAGTTCAATATGAAACCATAGCAATTTGATTCACTCAAAACGGATTTAAAATGAAGAAGTTATGGGTAAAACAAGATTGGATAATTTTTCTCATTTTAGCTACGTGAAAATTGGTAACAAATCTATTTCAACCATAACTTAATCAACTTGTATTGTATATTATGTAATCTTGAGATACCATAGACACGTATACAATGTTTCGACCTATCATGTCGACACATCTATATATATTTCGGAACAACCATAGACACTCTATATGTGAATGTTGGAGTTAGCTATACAGGGTTGAGGTTGATTCCAAAATATATATAGTTTAAGTTGTGATCAATACTGAGATACGTATACACTGGGTCGTGGATTGATTCAAGATAATATTTATCGATTTATTTCTGAACATCTAACTGTGGACAACTAGTTGTAGGTTACTAACGAGGACAGCTGACTTAATAAACTTAAAACATCAAAATATATTAAAAGTATTGTAAATATATTTTGAACATACTTTGATATATATGTATATATTGTTATAGGTTCGTGAATCAACCAGTGGCTAAGTCTTACTTCCCGACGAAGTAAAAATCTGTGAAAGTGAGTTATTGTCCCACTTTTAAAATCTAATATTTTTGGGATGAGAATACATGCAGGTTTTATAAATGATTTACAAAATAGACACAAGTACGTGAAACTACATTCTATGGTTGAATTATCGAAATCGAATATGCCCCTTTTTATTAAGTCTGGTAATCTAAGAATTAGGGAACAGACACCCTAATTGATGCGAATCCTAAAGATAGATCTATTGGGCCTAACAAACCCCATCCAAAGTACCGGATGCTTTAGTACTTCGAAATTTATATCATATCCGAAGGGTGTCCCGGAATGATGGGGATATTCTTATATATATGCATCTTATTAATGTCGGTTACTAGGTGTTCACCATATGAATGATTTTTATCTCTATGTATGGGATGTGTATTGAAATATGAAATCTTGTGGTCTATTGTTACGATTTGATATATATAGGTTAAACCTATAACTCACCAACATTTTTGTTGACGTTTAAAGCATGTTTATTCTCAGGTGAATACTAAGAGCTTCCGCTGTTGCATACTAAAATAAGGACAAGATTTGGAGTCCATGTTTGTATGATATTGTGTAAAAACTGTATTCAAGAAACTGATTTCGATGTAACATATTTGTATTGTAAACCATTATGTAATGGTCGTGTGTAAACAGGATATTTTAGATTATCATTATTTGATAATCTACGTAAAGCTTTTTAAACCTTTATTTATGAAATAAAGGTTATGGTTTGTTTTAAAAAAGAATGCAGTCTTTAAAAAACGTCTCATATAGAGGTCAAAACCTCGCAACGAAATCAATTAATATGGAACGTTTTTAATCAATAAGAACGGGAAATTTCAGTTTGTGAGCCATTCTACATGCCTGTTGTATGGAGGCAGGCTCGTGTGAACTTATATCTTCTTGGATTCTTTCCGGTAATCCTTTCACAAATGTGTCGATCTTCTCTTCCTCATCTTCGAATGCTCCCGGACACAATAGGCACAATTCTGTGAATCGTCTTTCGTACGTGGTAATATCAAATCCTTGGGTTCGTAACCCTCTAAGTTCTGTCTTGAGCTTATTGACCTCGGTTCTGGGACAGTACTTCTCGTTCATCAAGTGCTTGAATGCTGACCACGGTAGTGCGTACGCATCGTCTTGTCCCACTTGCTCTAGATAGGTATTCCACCATGTTAACGTAGAACCTGTGAAGGTATGCGTAGCATACTTCACTTTGTCCTCTTCAGTACACTTACTTATGGCAAACACCGATTCGACCTTCTCGGTCCACCGTTTCAATCCGATCGGTCCTTCGGTTCCATCAAATTCCAAAGGTTTGCAGGCAGTGAATTCTTTGTAGGTGCATCCTACACGATTTCCTGTACTGCTAGATCCAAGGTTATTGTTGGTATGTAGCACAGCCTGTACTGCGGCTATGTTTGAAGCTAGAAAAGTACGGAATTCCTCTTCATTCATATTCACGGTGTGTCGAGTAGTCGGTGCCATTTCCTTCAAAATAGTCAAATGGAACAAGTTAATCATACAGAATATTAAGAGTAGTTAATAGTATTTCGTAGCATAATATGAACTCATTTATAAAAGCTTTTTCTTCATATTAGCATTTTATAAGTTTAAATTCGGGTAGTACCTACCCGTTAAGTTCATACTTAGTAGCTAATATACAATTCAACTACTACAATTCTATATGAAAAACTGATTATAATAATATTTCGCGTTCAAACTTTTACACAATATTTTACAAACTTACAATACCGCTTATTTTACATATAGCATGAAATATAGCACACAATAAATTTGATACAAGATGGTTGTGAAGATAATTCTAGCTAGTACACAAGTCGTTCAGCAAAGGCAATAAAGACACGTAATTCATACGTCCAGAAACAAGTCATGCATTCTGGTTTTACTAGGATTACTTCCCATCCTTGGTCTTGTGGAACATAACCGTTATGGCCGTTGATAAGACAGCGTGTTGTAACGTCGTCAAAGGGACGAGGGTTACGTAATGTCCAACAGTCCCGTAATAATCTAAAAACCTCATTTCTTACCCCAATTACCGACTCCGTCACTTGTGGAAACGTTTTGTTTAATAGTTGTAGCCCGATGTTCTTGTTCTCACTTTGGTGAGAAGTGAACATTACTAATCCGTAAGCATAACATGCTTCTTTATGTTGCATGTTAGCCGCTTTTTCTAAATCACGAAGTCCAATATTCGGATATATTGAGTCAAAATAATTTCTTAACCCATTGCGTAAAATAGCATTTGGGTTTCCCGCAATAAATGCGTCAAAGTAAACACATCGTAACTTATGGATTTCCCAATGTGATATCCCCCATCTTTCGAACGAAAGCCTTTTATAAACCAAGGCATTCTTGGAACGTTCTTCGAATGTCTTACAAACTGATCTCGCCTTAAATAGTTGTGCCGAAGAATTCTGACCGACTCTAGACAAGATTTCATCAATCATGTCTCCGAGTAGGTCTCTTAAAATATTGGGTTGTCTATCCATTTTGTGTTTTTATACTGTAAAATAGACAAGAGTTATATTCATAAAAAAAATACTTATTAATACAAGCAATTTTTACATATATCATAAAGCATAAGCACACTATATTACATATATTACACCACATGAATACAACTATCTTATTCCGACTCGCTTGTTTCTTCTTCTTCGGTTTTGGTTCGTTTTGCCAAGTTTCTAGGGATATATGATGTTCCCCTAATACGAGCCGTCGTTTTCCACATTGGTTTAGAAAAACCTGGTGGTTTAGAGGTTCCCGGGTTATTGTTACAACTTAAGGACTTCGGGGGTTGACGATACATATAAAGTTCATCGGGGTTGGAATTAGATTTCTCTATTTTTATGCCCTTTCCCTTATTAGTTTCTTTTGCCTTTTTAAATTCAGTTGGGGTAATTTCTATAACATCATCAGAATTCTCGTCGGAATCCGATTCATCGAAGAATTGGTAATCCTCCCAATATTTTGCTTCCTTGGCGGAAACACCATTGACCATAATTAACCTTGGTCGGTTGGTTGAGGATTTTCTTTTACTTAACCGTTTTATTATTTCCCCCACGGGTTCTATTTCTTCATCCGGTTCCGATTCTTCTTCCGGTTCCGATTCTTCTTCCGGTTCCGACTCTTCTTCCGGTTCCTCTTCGGGAACTTGTGAATCAGTCCACGAATCGTTCCAATTTACATTTGACTCTTCATTATTATTAGGTGAGTCAATGGGACTTGTTCTAGAGGTAGACATCTATCACATAATATCAAACGCGTTAAGAGATTAATATATCACATAATATTCACATGTTAAAAATATATAGTTTCCAACAAAATTTGTTAAGCAATCATTTTTCAAGTAAACACGGTCGAAGTCCAGACTCACTAATGCATCCTAACAAACTCGATAAGACACACTAATGCAAAATTCTGGTTCTCTAAGACCAACGCTCGGATACCAACTGAAATGTCCCGTTCTTATTGATTAAAAACGTTCCATATTAATTGATTTCGTTGCGAGGTTTTGACCTCTATATGAGACGTTTTTCAAAGACTGCATTCATTTTTAAAACAAACCATAACCTTTATTTCATAGATAAAGGTTTTAAAAAGCTTTACGTAGATTATCAAATAATGATAATCTAAAATATCCTGTTTATACACGACCATTACATAATGGTTTACAATACAAATATGTTACAACAAAATAAGTTTCTTGAATGCAGTTTTTACACAATATCATACAAGCATGGACTCCAAATCTCGTCCTTATTTAAGTATGCGATAGCGGAAGCTCTTAATAATCACCTGAGAATAAACATGCTTAAAACGTCAACAAAAATGTTGGTGAGTTATAGGTTTAACCTATATATATCAAATCATAATAATAGACCACAAGATTTCATATTTCAATACACATCCCATACATAGAGATAAAAATCATTCATATGGTGAACACCTGGTAACCGACATTAACAAGATGCATATATAAGAATATCCCCATCATTCCGGGACACCCTTCGGATATGATATAAATTTCGAAGTACTAAAGCATCCGGTACTTTGGATGGGGTTTGTTAGGCCCAATAGATCTATCTTTAGGATTCGTGTCAATTAGGGTGTCTGTTCCCTAATTCTTAGATTACCAGACTTAATAAAAAGGGGCATATTCGATTTCGATAATTCAACCATAGAATGTAGTTTCACGTACTTGTGTCTATTTTGTAAATCATTTATAAAACCTGCATGTATTCTCATCCCAAAAATATTAGATTTTAAAAGTGGGACTATAACTCACTTTCACAGATTTTTACTTCGTCGGGAAGTAAGACTTGGCCACTGGTTGATTCACGAACCTATAACAATATATACATATATATCAAAGTATGTTCAAAATATATTTACAACACTTTTAATATATTTTGATGTTTTAAGTTTATTAAGTCAGCTGTCCTCGTTAGTAACCTACAACTAGTTGTCCACAGTTAGATGTACAGAAATAAATCGATAAATATTATCTTGAATCAATCCACGACCCAGTGTATACGTATCTCAGTATTGATCACAGCTCAAACTATATATATTTTGGAATCAACCTCAACCCTGTATAGCTAACTCCAACATTCATATATAGAGTGTCTATGGTTGTTCGAAAATATATATAGATGTGTTGACATGATAGGTCGAAACATTGTATACGTGTCTATGGTATCTCAAGATTACATAATATACAATACAAGTTGATTAAGTTATGGTTGGAATAGATTTGTTACCAATTTTCACGTAGCTAAAATGAGAAAAATTATCCAATCTTGTTTTACCCATAACTTCTTCATTTTAAATCCGTTTTGAGTGAATCAAATTGCTATGGTTTTATATTGAACTCTATTTTATGAATCTAAACAGAAAAAGTATAGGTTTATAGTTGGAAAAATAAGTTACAAGTCGTTTTTGTAAAGGTAGTCATTTAAGTCGAAAGAACGACGTCTAGATGACCATTTTTGAAAACATACTTCCACTTTGAGTTTAACCATAATTTTTGGATATAGTTTCATGTTCATAATAAAAATCATTTTCTCAGAATAACAACTTTTAAATAAAAGTTTATCATAGTTTTAAATTACTAACCCAAAGCAGCCCGCGGTGTTACTACGACGGCGTAAATCCGGTTTTACGGTGTTTTTCGTGTTTCCAGGTTTTAAATCATTAAGTTAGCATATCATATAGATATAGAATATGTGTTTAGTTGATTTTAAAAGTCAAGTTAGAAGGATTAACTTTTGTTTGCGAACAAATTTAGAATTAACTAAACTATGTTCTAGTGATTACAAGTTTAAACCTTCGAATAAGATAGCTTTATATCTATGAATCGAATGATGTTATGAAAATCATTACTACCTTAAGTTCCTTGGATAAACCTACTGGAAAAGAGAAAAATGGGTCTAGCTTCAACGGATCCTTGGATGGCTCGAAGTTCTTGAAGCAGAATCATGACACGAAAACAAGTTCAAGTAAGATCATCACTTGAAATAAGATTGTTATAGTTATAGAAATTGAACCAAAGTTTGAATATGATTATTACCTTGTATTAGAATAATAACCTACTGTAAGAAACAAAGATTTCTTGAGGTTGGATGATCACCTTACAAGATTGGAAGTGAGCTAGCAAACTTGAAAGTATTCTAGATTTTATGTAACTAGAACTCGTAGAATATATGAACAACACTTAGAACTTGAAGATAGAACTTGAGAGAGATCAATTAGATGAAGAAAATTGAAGAATGAAAGTGTTTGTAGGTGTTTTTGGTCGTTGGTGTATGGATTAGATATAAAGGATATGTAATTTTGTTTTCATGTAAATAAGTCATGAATGATTACTCATATTTTTGTAATTTTATGAGATATTTCAAGCTAGTTGTCAAATGATGGTTCCCACATGTGTTAGGTGACTCACATGAGCTGCTAAGAGCTGATCATTAGAGTGTATATACCAATAGTACATACATCTAAAAGCTGTGTATTGTACGAGTACGAATACGGGTGCATACGAGTAGAATTGTTGATGAAACTGAACGAGGATGTAATTGTAAGCATTTTTGTTAAGTAGAAGTATTTTGATAAGTGTATTGAAGTCTTTCAAAAGTGTATAAATACATATTAAAACACTACATGTATATACATTTTAACTGAGTCGTTAAGTCATCGTTAGTCGTTACATGTAAGTGTTGTTTTGAAACCTTTAGGTTAACGATCTTGTTAAATGTTGTTAACCCAATGTTTATAATATCAAATGAGATTTTAAATTATTATATTATCATGTTATTATCATGTATGAATATCTCTTAATATGATATATATACATTAAATGTCTTTACAACGATAATCGTTACATATATGTCTCGTTTAAAAATTATTAAGTTAGTAGTCTTGTTTTTACATATGTAGTTCATTGTTAATATACTTAATGATATGTTTACTTATCATAGTATTATGTTAACTATATATATATATATATATATATATATATATATATATATATATATATATATATATATCCATATATATGTCATCATATAGTTTTTACAAGTTTTAACGTTCGTGAATCACCGGTCAACTTGGGTGGTCAATTGTCTATATGAAACATATTTCAATTAATCAAGTCGTAACAAGTTTGATTGCTTAACATGTTGGAAACATTTAATCATGTAAATATCAATCTCAATTAATATATATAAACATGGAAAAGTTCGGGTCACTACACTACTTACACCCACAGATATACGTATCCATTCACCGCAGAATAACCATTTTCATTCAATTTCATATTTGGATTTTGACCTATCAGAATCCAACAAGTGGCATAATGAAGAAAACATTGAACAAAAATAAAATTTTGTTAGAAATAATCAATTTAACTATGAGAAGAATTTTGATAAGAATCCATGCTAACTGTTCCTAGCTAACTGATTAATTCTGTATTACATTTTATTTATCGCAATTTATTTATCGCAATTTAATTATCGCAATTTATTTATCGCAATTTAAATTCTCGCAATTTTATTTATCATCATTTAATTTCTGTTATTTATTTTACGCACTTTAAATATCGGGACACGTATACAAGGTTTTGACATATCATATCGACGCATCTATATATATTATTTGGAATAACCATAGACACTCTATATGCAATAATGCTTGAGTTAGCTATACAGGGTTGAGGTTGATTCTATAATAATATATATACTTTGAGTTGTGATCGAGTCTGAGACATGTATACAATGGGTCACGAATACGTATTAATTAATTCAAATATTATATTAAACTATATATGAATTGTTGAATTACTAACTGTGGACTACCAACTGTGGACTACCAACATTGGACAATTAAAATGAATTAAAATATTGATTATAACATATGAAACTAAACATCTCTTCAAGTTTGCCACTTGATTTCATCTTAAACCTTATTTGTATCTTGACGATTACAATCTGCGTTCAAACCTTTCATGATTCTTGAAAACACCTCAATCGAGAGGATGAACCAACCGCACTACATCTACGGAAGAAAAGATCGATGCATATAGTTATGCACCTGAAAACACTCGGAACCTGAGTAAATGTTTAACACGTATCTGTGCTAGCTCCTTTGGCATTGTTATTACCGAAAATAACATTGCAATTCTTTTTCACAATAGTCAGTTTTGTCACAGCTCCAGCAAGTCAACTTCGACTTTTCGTTCGAATCAACCTTATTATAACTTCGATATATACGTTTTCCATTGTTATTGTTACCGGGAAACCTTTCATATTCTGCAATATTACCAACAGATGGACCAGCAACCTCGTTGCTCCTTGGCTTAAATCTCTTCAAAAAATTGCTATATTTATTGAAACCCTATCATGTACTCATCCACATCTTATAACGAGAATTGCCATACCAATTATCGGGAATCAGTAATCAGTATCTCGAATCTCGCAGCGTTTCTACATCAACAGTTATATGTATACATATAACATTTATCTCTTAGAATTATGATCTTCTATTCTGAAACTCTGAAAAGCACCCAGTCTATGAATCAATACTCCAAATTATGAAAAAGCTGAATGAAGCAGCAGAAACTGTAGACAATCGTAAACTATCTTAACAACCAAATGATTCAGTATCTGCCGAGGTCATTAACGAATACCTTGCTCCTGACTCTACACTTTTACGGACAAATCTTCATCATCAAGCATCGATATTAGAAATTCTAAGATATCATCGTATCTTTCATTATAAATATCCTCGATATTTCTAAAGATATTTTCATAGCTATTCTTATCTGAAATCATTTATCTCTTTGCGATATCAGTGTTACGTCAGAAAGGAAACTGTTTAGTTTCTATATTCTGTAAACCTTCGAATTTAAAATATGAATGTTTTTGAAGTAGTGATGGGAACTGAAGCATGAGTTAGTATAATATAATGACACTTGATCAATGTGATTATATTAAAGTAAGTCATGCTGAGTTTCTAATGGAACGTGATGATTCACAGATCATAACGTCATCATGTGCCATGTTACACGACTCTTACATTCTATCTAATCTAAAAACATATCAAGAACATATTTTCTTGATAGTTCTATCTTTTCTCTTGAATTCTGTTATTATAGCCAATCAAGATCATGCTATTACAATTTATGTCTTAAAACATTAGTCATGTTCATTCGAAACTTCATACCTACGAATTCCGGACCCTTATTCGTTTGACTTAAAGTCGGGAAGAGAAAACAAAAGGATGGAACTCCAAAATATAAAGGAAATGAAGAAGGTGGATTTATAGTGAAATATCCAACAGAGCAATAAAAACAGATTATCGCATTTAACCAAAGAAGATCCTATTTCCTTAATTACCGAAGAACCAAATCTTATTATGAAGATTTTCTTTAAATCTCTTGAATTCCGAAAAATCAACCATGACTACGTCACCAGTTAAAATGAACCTGCATTTATTCATATCACTCTTTTATGATAACTTCACTCGTACTTTTCAAACAAATAAATGGTTTTATCCATAGTACTCACTGATGATAAAACTCTAATTTCCAACTCATATGAGTCATGAAAACATTCTTATTGTTAGCCATGACCACCTCACTCAAATTTTGGGACGAAATTTCTTTAACGGGTAGGTACTGTGACGACTCGGAAATTTCCGACCAAATTTAAACTTAATCTTTGTATGATGTCGACGCGATAAGCAAAGTCTATTTAATTGAATCTAAAAAAGTTTGAACTGTTTCATATATTCAATTGACCTTCGACTGCTTTCGACGATTCACGAACAATTACTTGTAAATAAATATGTGTGTGTGTGTGTGTATATATATATATATATATATATATATATATATATAATAATTAAAAATATAATTTGAAACATTATATGTTGTAATAAAAATTAATTATGTAAAATAAAATAAAAATACGATATTATGATAATTAATATTTAAAACATATATGTACATATAAATAAAGTATATTAAATATATATTTTGTTATTTCAAATCTATTTAGTAAACGACAATAACACTCAATTGCCATTTGATGAATATTAAACAAGTTTAATACGAACATATATGATTTTAAAATAAACGGTGATCCGAAAATGAGTTCTATAAATTATAGACTTATTAAAAATGTATTTAGGAGCTGTTTGTTAAATTTTAGAACTTTTTATATTTTACCCAGAATTGAGAGGAACAGTTGATGTAATTTTTATTTAATAAATTAATGATCAAATTGTACACCATAATGACCAAAATAAATAAAGACATTTAATTTAAAAATATGGGATTTTTCAGAGGACTTTTTATCCGCCACTAATGATCAACGGGGCACGAATTTCAGTCCGTGAATGAAATAGTAGACGACGGCTAACAATTCACACATTTATATTTTAAATAATATTATAATTATTATTTTATTAATTTATGCTTTCGATTGATTGAACTTATAACAGAAATTTGAATCAAGAATCAATTAATAATTGAACGTCACTGTGTTAAATTGAGTGATTTGTACTGGAATCCTTTTGTCTATTCTTATGCACTCATACTAGTTGCTTTATCATATTTCTCCTATATCAATATCACATGCAGTGTTATATAGATATTTAGATATGATACATGGCACACTACATAAACCATTCATCACCCTTGAACTCAATTTCCATCGAACACCGTTGATCCCTACCTGCCGTTTCTATTTGTTGATGACTAACCAAACCAACATTTGAGAACCACCTTCAACGAAATACACCCGTCTCCACCATCTAAAGCCGAGACCATCATATCTTTGGTTTTCTTCCTCGTGAACCCTCACCAACTCAAAAACTACATTTTCTTTCTCCTGCTCGATTACAACCAACCCGGAACAAACATGAGCCACCACCTTCTCGTTGTTGCTCGAACCACAACCTTCATTGTTCCTTGGATCAATCTTCACCTTCTCCATATATATATACATATACTTACAATATGATTAATAACCATAAACCATCTTGCTCGATAACTCTTACCACAACCTTGCTTACTATTATCTTCGATCTCCACAAAACCCTAGCCACCTCACGAACCAAAACCCGTTTTTAAATAACCCATTTAATCACCTTCCACAACTTCTATACCCGTCACCCTTTAAACTATTACTACAACCCATATGTTTTAGATTTGTTGCAAACAACCACCTTCTAACCACTCCAACACCACTCGACCATGAACGCTATCATCGTTACCATATAATAAACACCACCACCAAGAGCTATTGATCATCGCAATCCAACCATAATATATTTTGTTCATTGTAAGATGACCCAAACCATCAACTACCATCAACAAATACTTCATTTCGTTCTTTTCCTATTCATTAATCGAAAACCATAACCACAACAACCAACACCATCGATAATTCTACTGCTACATGCTTATTGTTTCATTCGATACCTACAGCATTTTTTTTTCTTTCTTCCTTTCTATTTCAGTTTAATCCAAAAACCACAACCCTCTTGTTTCAATTTCTTTTCAAAAAGGATTCAAATGTCGACTATATATTTTTCTGTTGGACACTTCTTTGCGTGGAAACCATGGTGGGCCGAATAAAACCCATAGCCACTTATTTCTATTTTTAGATTTAATCTGAGTGCCAACATCTATCTGTTATAATTAGATTATCGAAAATGACGGGTATAAAGTGATATCCATGATTACGGGCCATGAGGAATTAAAGTGCTGCTGTCATTTTCTTTCTTGTTTACTATACAGCAAGTTGATAATGAGATGGTGGCTGTGTTTGATTGGAATCTAAACAGAAATCCAAGACATAAACCTTTGATTATTTGATGCTATTTGGGCCATCTAAGTTTTTAAGTAATGGACTTACATAATTGGGCTGCCATGTAATGAATTGAGCTATTAATTTGGGCTAAACAAATTCTATACGTGAACTTATTTATTCGTTAGATGATTAGGAAAACGTCTTTGACGAACTATGATGTTACGTGATTATGATAATGAACATATGATGATAATTAGTTACTGATGGTGTTAATACAATGATAATTAATGATGTTGATAAAGATCGAAAAGGAAGAACATAGTAAATGGAAACGGATTATATAGGTTATACATATTTATGCTGAGAAGTAAAACAGATAAGAGGTAACAGAGGGATGGTGTGGTGATGTTTGGTTTAACCCAGAGGTTGCGGGTTCAAACCTGGACTTGAGCATTTTTTTAGGGCTACTCCTTTGAGGTAGTTTTTACTACTGCTCTTATTATTATTATTATTATTATTATTATTATTATTATTATTATTATTATTATTATTATTATTATTATTATTATTATTATTATTATTATTATCATTATCATTATTATTATGATTATTATTATAATTATGAATATGATTATTATTACTATTCTTATTACGAAAATAATATAAATTATTATATTTATCATTAACATTAATATTAGTAACAAGTCATTATTATTATTATTATTATTATTATTATTATTATTATTATTATTATTATTATTATTATTATTATTATTATTATTATTGTTATTATTATTATTATTATTAAGTATTATTATCTTTATTATCATTATTGTTATTATTATAAAGTATTATTATTATTATTATTATTAATAACATTATTATTATAATTATTAGTATTGTAATTATTAAAAATTATTATTTTTACAACTACATTATTATTATTATTATTATCATTTTTACTACTAGTACCATTATTATGATTATGAAAGGACCCGTTCATATACATTATAAATGATTCACAATAGTTGATTACATCGCGAGGTATTTGACCTCTATATGATACATTTTATAAACATTGAATTCGTTTTTAAAAGACAAACTTTCTTTACAACGAAAGTTGACGGCATGCACACCATTTCTTAATACATCCAACTATAATTGACATAATAATAATCTTGATGAACTCAATGACTCGAATGCAACGTCTTTCAAAATATGCCATGAATGACTCCAAGTAATATCCTTAAAATGAGCTAATGCACAGCGGAAGATTTCTTTAAAACCAGAGAATAAACATGCTTTAAAGTGTCAACCAAAAGGTTGGTGAGTTCATAGGTTTATCATAACAATCATTTCAATATATTAATAGACCACAAGATTTCCGTTTATAAATATATGTACACTCGCAAGTGTATAAAAGTATTCTATAAGTTGTAGGCACCCGGTAACAAGCCTTAACGTTCATGTTTTACCCTCTAAAGTACACCAGATCAGGTGTGTTTAAAATAACCTCGAAGTACTAAAGTATCCCATAGTCAGGATGGGGTTTGTCAGGCCCAATAGATCTATCTTTAGGATTCGCGCTGTCACGACCCTACTTTTTCCGTTAATTATCTAACGACCGTTAACTGTTAGTGTGCCACGTCATTTCTATGACCTATATTATTATTTTTGTAATAATATATATATATATATATATATATATATATATATATATATATATATATATATATATATATATATATATATATATATATATATATATATATATATATATATATATTAATTATTATGTGTTATGTGAATATTTGTATTCATATTTTAATTTATACGTTTCTACGTCTCGCGGATTTTCCATCCGGCGAATCTTTTTGGTTTTCAAACCAACGGTCGAGTTTTTGGCACATTTAAATCCTAAATATTTTAAATATGATATTTTAAGATCATGTCATTATATAGTGTATTTATATTTATTTTTCGTCGCGCGTTTGTTATCTTTCCGAATTTTTAATCGCGTAAGTGCGTTTTCGTGTTTCGGGACTCGTTCGGGCTTTCGGGCCATCAGGAAATTATAATTTATCAAAAGTGGACCCATGGGGCCCACCCCCTTGCCTAGTTCGGCCGACCCATGGGGGGAGGGGAGGGAGTAATACTCCCATTTTCTATTTTATTTTTCTCATTTGTAATTATCACCTTCTAATTTCACCTAAACCTAAATTGCATTTTTTTTCTCTCCTCCCTTGCCTCCTAACCGTCGCCATCCACCACCAATATCACCATCATCATCAAAATTTAAAGCTTGGATCAAGGATTGATTAATACCAACGCGTTCCTCTCGTTCTTCTCTACGCGATTACATAAATCGTTTCTCGATTAGGGTATAAACCCTAACCCTAGAATTTTATATTTTTCATTTATTTACTGTATTTTGATATTTAATTGATAGTATGATGTTTGTGGATTATTGTAATGGTGTTTGTATGCATAGATGTACTCAAAATTGCATGTTTTCGGTTTGTAAATTTCTGGACAGCAGGTATTTCGTGATTTCTGGGTTTGTGACTGATATAAAAGTTAAAATAAACTATCTAGATGAGTTCCTCTCATCAAGACATTAATTTTAGACTCCGGATTCATGTCATTTCGATTCCCGGAGCCCTAGTTATGATCAAATTACTTTTTGTTAAAATTGAATTGTGTTATGGACAAGAACCAGGTTGGGTCCGACTTTGTGACCATCCTTGGTGTCTTTGGGGTGTGTCATTTGGTTAGGACTGATGGTGGGACGAATTTTCATGTTCGGGTCACCTAAATCCGAGCCACGGTTCACCCGTTGTGCCTAAATCACTGTTTTGAGTAAATTGAAGTCCCAAGTGGTGTCATTGCTGATTACCACGACCTAGGGACTGTTCTTGGAGTGTTCTTGAGTACACCATTGTGTCGGGTGGTTTGGATAGGCGGAGATGCATATAAGGCTCGCCAGAAATCGACACCCGGGGCTCAAAATACGACCCGATGAACTTTTGAATTAAAAACTTATGGTTAATGATTAAACTTATGATAAAATTTATGGCTTTCATTATTAATTAATTACTTATGATAAAAGAGGTAATTATTATTATTTAAGACTTATGATATAAATATTTATTATATCATTTAATTATTATTTATGATTTAATTAACATTTTAAATTAACTTATGATTAATGACACTTTTATTATTAATGGAAAATACTTATGATAAGTATTAAATTTATTTTATACGAATATTACTATAAGACTTATAATAAAGATTAAATAATTATTTAATTATTATAAGACTTAATTATTATTTAATTATGATTTAATTATTAAATACTTATGATTTAATAATTATATTTAGAAACTTATGATATGATTAATAATTCATTATTAATTAATAATACTTATGATATGATTTAAAATTTATTATTAATTAATAATATTTATATTATGACTAATATTTAATTAATTAATTAAATACTTATGTTATATTAATTATATCATTTCAACTTATATTAACTTTAATAATTCATTTTATTTAATTAAACTTATGTTATGACATAATTATACACTTTTAACTTTAATAAACATTATAACTTATGTTATTATTATAACTTACACTTTTCAAATTAATGTTGACTATGTTTGACCAAGGTTGACTTTTGAGTTGACTTTCAGTTGACTTTGACTTTCAGTTGACTTTTATTGACTTTCTAAATAAGAAAACTTTCCTAACTTAAAAACTTTCTAAAAATAGAACTTGCTAAATTTGGAAACTTTCCAAAAATAGAAACTTTCCAAAAATAGAAACTTTCCTAAAATAGAAACTTTCCAAAAATAGAAACTTTCCAAAAATGGAAACCTGCTAAAAATAGAAACTTTCTATAAATAGAAAGTATGTGTCCGTACGCTGTTCCAGTCAAACTGATGCTTGCCGAGTATTGTTCTATGTCTACTTGCAACATGTACAATAACTATCATACTAAGACTTGACCTAAGTTAGTTATTTATATCGACCTGCTTTATTTATAGGTCGGCGCTGTGATCGTTCCTGATCACTTTACTCTATTTGTTGTTCGCTTATTTGTGTGGTTTCTTCAGTTGCTTTTAAGGTGAGTTATAGTCCCGTTTTTACATACTTTTCAAAGTATATTTTTGGGATGTGATTACATGCATTTTTATTTACGTTTAGACACAAGTAACAGTTAAATTTAATTATTCATTGTGAGTTGGACAAAAATATTCCCTAGTCTGGTAACTGTAATCATTGGTTTCTACTGGTGAACGCGAATCCTATAGATAGATCTATCGGGTTTGACAACCCCATTTCGAGCTAGTCGCGCTAGCAATTTATAATCGGAATGTTTAGTACTTCGTAATTTGTTGTAGATACACTGTCCAAGTGTATATTTTTATTGTGTTTGGCAAGGGTAAATAAAGGGTTAAGTGGTTACCAGGTGGCTCATTGATAATGGAATAATGTTTAATGTTTTCTAACATTTTTAAATCTTGTGGTCTAAAGTTTACTTATTTATTTAAACCTATAATTCACTCAACCTTTATGTTGACAGTTTACTTGCATGTTTTCACAGGTACTTGAGTTATATGATGCTTCCGCTGTCTTTAGAAGAGTCTGCTTGCATTTGGGCAGATTTTATGAAACATTTTATGAAACTTAAGCTTGCATTCTATTTTTATATAATTTAAACTTGTGGGTTTGTTGGCAAGGTTTTGTGTCAACTTTTGGTTTATTACTATGGTTGGTTGTTTAAAACTACATATTTTGGTTTGTTTCCTTTTTGGGAAACTTTTGAGATAAAAGAATGCAACTTTGTTTATTTAATTCATTTAAGTCCGATCATGCTGTGGGACCAACTGATGGATCCGTTAAGTGTTTTGACGGGGTCGTCACATGTGGTATCAGAGCGTTGGTTGTAGGGAACTAGGCGGTCTTAATGTGGTCAACCCGTGATTATTAGGGTGCATTAGAGTCTAGTCTACAGCCCGACCTTTTTGCTATAGCATTAATATGCATTTCATTTCGTATAAGTTATATTATTAGCTTTTATATCTTTTTGGTATGTGGTTTGCGGTTTTGCTGTTTGCAGATGTCGACTTCAAGCGATAACTCTGTTACTACTCCTGCTCCACCGTCTCCTGCTAGACGTCGTGCTAATCAACCAGCGATCGATGATCCTGTTCATTACTATTTTTCTACCATTACTCATATGAACCGGGCTTATAATGAGGTGACACGTATTAACGCCCTTAGTGATTGTTTGCGCACTTTGCCACATAATGAAGTTATGGACGAGATCCATGCCGACATGGGTAACTTTATCACTTTCAAGCATAGGGTTGAGGATGCGAACCGTAAGCGTGATCGAGAAGTTAATGCTAAGTTTGAGGCTCTCGAGAGCACTGTTCGTGTGTTGAAGGAAGAGTTGGATGTTGTGAAAGGGAAGTTGCGTAAGTATGAGGATCCTACTGAGACTCATGCTAGACCAGCTTATCACACCCGCTCTAAGCGAATGTGATGTGATTATTCATATTGATTATCTATTTCATCAGACTTAATGTCCTTTTTATACATACATTTTGGGTTATGTACGGCTTTTTGCCGAGGATTTTATTAAGATTTTGTTATGGGATATTTTTCATTATGTATGGATGGTTATTTTTATGACATCTATTATCATTATCATGTTTTATTTCTAATGTTGTGGCTCTTGGCATGTTATATTATGCGTAATATATGTTCATGTATGTTAGGTGCTATGTATGTTGTATGATGTTATCATAAAATATGTATGCATGTGATGGTTATTTCTATAACAATCATAACTGTCATGTTATTACTCATAGTGTTAGTTGACTAATATCTTAATGGTTAGTCTTTTCGTGTTTTGATCTATTCCTTTATGACACTAGTATTATTCTTGGTACTAACGGATGTGTTATTCTATTTTGAAGATCATGCCTCCAAAAGAGTCCACTGAAGCGCGTATGCAACGCATGATCAATGAAGGAATTGCTGCTGCTATGGCAGCAAATGCTAATGTTAACGTCAATGTGAACAACAACGTGGGATGCTCCCACAAAACTTTTATGGCTGGTCGACCCCAAGAAGTCAGTGGTACGGAAGGACCAATAGGGCTTACTCGTTGGTTCAAGAAAATCGAATCTATTTTCAGGGTCAGTCGGGCCCGTGAAGAGGACAAAGTTAGTTTCGCTAGTTGCACTCTCAAGGATAGTGCCTTGACATGGTGGAACAATCTGGTTAGTAGTTTGGGAAGCGATGTAGCTTATGGTTTGGCCTGGAATGATTTTAAGGAAAGATTGATCACCCGCTATAGACCACGGGGTGAGCTTAAGAAGCTAGAGGTTGAGCTCAAGAATTTGAAAATGCATGGCACCGAGTTAGATGCCTATGAACGAAGGTTTTTTGAGTTAACTTTGCTGTGTCCTAGGGTTTATGCGGATGAGGACCGCAAAATTGAGGATTACATTGATGGTTTGTCCGAGAAGATTGAACACGGGGTTGAGTCTAGTGAACCCCAGACTATTGAGGCGGCTATGTCTATGGCCCACAAACTTAATGACAAGGTGTTGAGAAGAAGCAAGAATACAGTTGTTGAAACTAGTGAGGAGGTTGTCAAGAAGGCTGATAATGGGAAACGAAAGTGGGATAACAACCGCAATCAAAACCAAAATCAGCAGAAGAAACAGGATACCTCAGGTGCTAATAACAGAAATCAGCATGTGTGTCCTCGTTGCTATAAAGCTCATGATGGTTACTGCACAGTTACTTGTAAGAGGTGCTCTAAGCAAGGGCACATTGCTAAAGATTGTACAGTGCTTTTGCCGGGGGCTGCTACTCTCGCGACTGGTGGTAATAATAATAATGTTGGTAATAGAGTTGGTAACGGTAATGGTAATGGGAAATCGAATAATGGAGGTAATCCAAGGGTTTGTTATGAGTGTGGGAAGCCGGGGCATTTTCGAGATGCTTGTCCCAACAAGACGACTGCTGAAACTGCACGCGGCCGAGCGTTCAACATTAATGCTAAGGATGCGGAGGAAGATCCTAAGCTTGTTACTGGTACGTTCTCAGTCAATGATTTATCAGTTTATGTGTTATTTGATTCAGGGGCTGATTTAAGTTTCGTGTCGAGTAAATTAAGTCCGAGAATCAAAACGCCGTTAACTCTCTTAGACAATACTTATGTTGTTGAAGTAGCTAATGGTAAGGAACTTACTGCTAAGACTGTACATCGTAAATGTAACATTAATCTGGGTGGTAGGGATTTTGAGATAGATTTGATACCGATTGAACTTGGTAGTTTTGATATTGTTATTGGTATGGATTAGTTGTCTGCGAACCGTGCTGAGATCGTGTGTTATGATAAGGCTATTCGTATTACTGATGTGATTGGAGAGCCACTGATGGTCTTTGGAGATAAGAAATGCACACAGTTAAACCTTATTAGCTGTATGAAAGTTCGTAAACATCTCCGCAAGGGCTGTCATGCTATTCTTGCTCATGTTGTTGATCCTAGTAAGGAAGTAAAGAACGTTGATGACGTTCACATTGTTAGGGATTTTCCCGAGGTGTTTCCCGATGACTTACCTGGCCTTCAGCCGCAACGCGCGGTAGAATTTCAGATTGATCTTGTTCCCGGCGCTGCTCCTGTAGCACGTGCTCCTTATCGTCTTGCGCCTTCCGAACTTCAAGAATTGTCGAGTCAACTTCGTGAGTTGTTAGACAAAGGTTTTATTCGTCCTAGTTCGTCCCCTTGGGGAGTGATAAGGCTAAAAAGGAACATATATTTCATAGAAATATCCCTCCTAAATAATAGGTTTTCATTTGTAATTGTATTATATTTTCATTGTAATTGTTTAAATAAATAAGTGCGAAGACAAAAGGTGAAAACGAAGATTTGAAGACACAAAGGTCCAAAAAGTTCAAAAGTACAAAATACAATTAAAAAGGTTCAAATTATTGATGAAGAACGTCTAAAAATGACAAGAGTACAAGTTATAAAACGCAAAGTACAAGATATTAAATTGTACGCAAGGACGTTCGAAAATCCGGAACCGGGACATGAGTCAACTATCAACGCCCGATGCAATGGACCAAAAATTACAAGTCTACTATGCACAAGAATATAATATAATATATAAATAATTATATTAAATATTTATATTTTATATTTATATATTTATTATGTCGACAAGCTAGAAGCCAGAAGTTTGTGAGCTGGATTTTCAAACTCCACGACTCGCGGAGTTTGAAGGCCAAAAACTCCACGACTCGCGGAGCAGCCAGATTCCAAAATGCCTATAAAAGGCCACGAGCTTCTGCAGTTTTAAATATATATAAAAAATAATAATAATAATACTTTGTAATAAATAAATAAATAAATATATATATATAATGTATATAGTATAGGGTAGTTTTATATTAGATTAGTTCGGGTTAGTGCATGACTCGTTAATAAAATTGCATGATAATTTAGGGTAAAATACGTATATTCAAAGATTAGCAAACAGTTTAGAAAAGCAACCATTTTTGAAGAAAAACATGTGTGATAAAACAATAAAAGGAATGAACGATGAGGCGCGCCATCTATCATTCGACGAGCTTTATAATTACAAACTGGGTATTTTCAATCATTTTTCTACACTAATCACCCTCATGAATTTATAATTAGAGTCTGATTTCATGCAAATGAGGGCATTGCATGATCTCAAGTGTGGGGAAGGGTTATAAATTCTCTCGGGTTTATACTTGGTTTATTTGCCAAATTTTATGAAAATTTGAAAAATTTTCAACTAAATGAATTTAAAATCATGTTTATATATATTTATGAACGGTGAAAACTAGGTGTTAATACCGAAATTATCGTTACCTCGAAAAGGACATAAATTGAGAAACAACTCAAAACGCTTGAATTCATTTAAAATGGAATATAAGAGAATAAAAAGGCAAAGAACATAATAAATAAAAGCAAAGTGTGGGGAGAATATACCAAGTTATTCAATAAAAAATTATCTATCACATGTTTCCGTAAAGTTATTGCAGGTGCTTTTATTTTGGACTAAATTAACTGTTTTACCCGATGAAAGAAAAGAAAAAATGGATCTACACGATGAATCAATTCCATCTTTAAGAGGAAGTAAAGTCTTCCGAAAAAGACACGCGCTTCTTGATTTAGGTCATGAAGTTGTCGTCCAGACCAGCTGTAGGTTGACGAAAAATCTAGAAAAGTCATCTCTAAAATCAACAGGAAATCCACGGTCCTCAGCATAAAACAGGGTCGCCAAGTGGTCAGATTTATCCTAACCATGAGAAGGATTTATCTCGTACAATGGGGGGAACCGTGCAAATTAGCTTGATAAGACTAATGAATCAGATCCCCAGAAAGGATAATCTCCTTAAAGATTAAAAATCAGCTTTTAAGACTGATATTACCCAATCCTTGAGATTGACCTTAAAGATTGAGAATTCAAACTCATAGAATTCAATGATATCTAAACTCGAGCTTGAACGAGAAAATATTTTGATCAAAATTAAAACCGATTTGTTTTCTGAAAACCTATTTTCAATGCGTTCATTACCATTGAACATAAAATCCTAGGAATTCACCTGGAATTCATTAGGTCACCTGAACCAAATCGGGTGTCAACCGTAAGAACGGTGGTTGCATAGCATGGTCAAAGACAGGACCTTGTGCCAGACCGAAAAATCATAGGATGATCTTTACTATTGCTCCTACAAAGGATAGTACTAGCATCCGACACGTTTATAGACCATAATCAAAAGCATGTCACGGGACATTGCCTTAACAGTTGCTTGTTCATCGCTTTCCTTTACAATCGGACGGTAGTTTGCCAAAAGGTAATATACGGGACAAGTAAACTGGACGTGTTGCTTTCCTAATACAAGGTTAGCAAGTGGGTAACACAAAACCACAAGTGTTGAGCTAAAATTTTCAAATCTGAAACACACACAACCCACAAAAATATTTTGCAAACACCGGTGAAGGGTTATTCCGGAAAACTTATCTAGGGTAAAAGCTAGATTGAATTTTCAAAAGATCAAATGTTTTTATAAAGATCCAATTTCCTTAAGGATCTAAATTTTCATAGTCATGTGGGACTGTAAACCGCCTTTCAAATGTGTACTTTGCTTTGAAAACCGAAAGTAAATCGGCTATTTGATTGCAAGTGTCGTTGACCTAAACCCGAGGTAACTGTGGATGACACACCCACCTTTAACCATGGTTCTATCATTACTATCATTGTTTATACCACCATATCAAAATCACTGATGTACAAAGTGTGATGAATAAAAAAGTGATTCATGTATGTTTTTATTTCAAGTTCTGTATTGCTTGAGGACAAGCAACGCTCAAGTGTGGGGATATTTGATAAGGCTAAAAAGGAACATATATTTCATTGCAATATCCCTCCTAAATAATAGGTTTTCATTTTTAATTGTATTATATTTTCATTGTAATTGTTTAAATAAATAAGTGCGAAGACAAAAGGCGAAAACGAAGATTTGAAGACACAAAGGTCCAAAAAGTTCAAAAGTACAAAATACAATTAAAAAGGTTCAAATTATTGATGAAGAACGTCTAAAAATGACAAGAGTACAAGTTACAAAACGCAAAGTACAAGATATTAAATTGTACGCAAGGACGTTCGAAAATCCGGAACTGGGACATGAGTCAACTATCAACGCCCGACGCAATGGACCAAAAATTACAAGTCTACTATGCACAAGAATATAATATAATATATAAATAATTATATTAATTATTTATATTTTATATTTATATATTTATTATGTAAGAATCCGAAACTAATCATCCGGACGATGTCCATATTGATTACAAACGAGTTACAACAGTTGATAACATCGCGAGGTACTTGACCTCTATATGATACATTTTACAAACGTTGCATTTATTCTTAAAAGACAATCTATCTTTACATCAAAAATTGATATGTTCATCTAACATTTCACAATATCCAAATGACCTAATCTGTCATTTACTTAATAATAGTCTTTAATGATCTTCAATGACTCGAATGCAACGTTCTTGTATCATGGCTTAAATGGTCCCAAGTAGTATCCTTAACATGAGCTAATGCACAGCGGACGACTTAATTCTTACCTGAGAATAACATGCTTTAAAACGTCAACATAAAGTTGGTGAGATATATAGGTTTGATGCTAGCAGCGATATAATAACCATGGACCACAAGATTTAAAGTTTATACACACTCCTCGTGTATGAAAAGACGTTGAGCACTTGGAAACCATACTTAACTAAAAGTCACAGCAGCATACTCTTAAATAAACCCTACACCGTACCAAAGTGTAGTAACGAAACGAAGTACTGTGCAACCGTAAAATGCTGGTCGTCCAGCCCGGTTGGGGATGTCAGCCCGATAGATCTATCAACAGGATTCGCGTTTACGCTCCTCACGTAATTAGCAGTTACCAAGTATAAAGAGATATGCCATGGTACAACTCAACGTAGAATTTTATTTGTGATCAATTGTGTCCATAAGACATTTATAAAACAGCGCATGTATTCTCAGCCCAAAAATATTTAGAGTTTAAAAAGGGATCTATATACTCACCTAATGTATTTTGTAGTAAAAATACATATAACACCATTGGTAACTTATAAGGTTGGCCTTCGATTCACGAACCTAAATAATTATATATTTATGTATTGATTAATATCTAATTAACAAATAGAGTCAAATCTTAGTGTACCTCAATCCTAATGCTCGAGACTAATATGCAAAAGTTAATAAAAATTCATTTGACTCAAAATAAATTCCAAAGATTTATACATAATTAATTATAGTTAAATATTGTCATTTTATATTTTTACAAAATTTATTAGAGTAAATATAATATAATTTATTAATAATGCTTTATATATATAATTATACTAAGAATGATATTTGTAATAATAATAATATGTTTGTTAGAATAATTCTTGTGATTAAAATAATAATTTAATGATAACAAAAATAATAAATTGATAATTTTATTAATTATAATAATCAAAGTAAGAATTTGATAGTTTTTGACAAAAATATTAATTATTTTTAGTTACTAACATAAATACTCATAATAATAATAATTATTATAATAGTCATAATGTTAACAATGATAATAATAATAATAATATTTTTAAATAAATGACAATTAATGATTTTGATAATAATAACAATTAAAATAATAATTTTATAGTTGTTGATAAAAATATTGGTTATTATTAATAATAAAAGTCTTAACAATAATGATAGTAATTTTAATAACGATGATTTTAACGACGACGTAAAAAAAAATTCATTTTTAATAATTTGTACAAAAGTTTAATTGACTATAACTTCAAATCCGTCCGTCGAATCCATTCGACATCTAAATGAAAAGTTTATAGTTTTTCGCCACCTTTCCAAAAACATATATATATCATATACCTTATCTTAACCGCAGGAGTAACTAATTCAGATTCTATCCTAAAATATATTTTGACAAAAATAATTATAAAAGCATACACGATCCTAATTTCTCGAGCACTAGTCAGGGATACACTACTAATAAGCAAAAGTTGAGTTTAGAGTGCTCACGTATCAATATTGGGATTCAATATTGTGGGAAAGGTATATAACACCCCGGAGACGATAAATATTATTTTAACTCACGAGCAACACCCCTGAACATTACCCATAACCTCCATAGCTATAACTCATAATTTCCTAAATTTTATCCCTCTCATGACACCAGTTTTGGAACACATGAGCAAAGCCCCGTCATAGTATTTTAAGATTAATTAATGCTAATAACACTTTTAATCTTAAGATTAAGGATAACATTAATCTTTAATCTTATTATTAATTAATAATAATAATAATTAATCTAAATAATAGTAATATGAATTTGATAATACGGAGTGATATGTAAACGTGTGTCTTCATAAAATAAATTAGGAGGACAAAGTGCATCGAACTTTATAGATGGTTTAGTTTTTGATTTCCCCGCAACTTTCGGGGTTGTCTTCCTTATTTCACCGTGAGTTGCGGAGTACAAATATACAGCTGTCCCTCAAATGATTTAGGCTGCCGACATCGTTTATTATTATTATTTATATTTATTTAATTAATTTATATAATTAATTATATAATATATAATATTTATGGTTATAGTAAAAATATAATTTTTACAAAAAAAACTTTTACGTTGTCACTTAACTAAAGTCTCGGTTCCGATTTTCCAAATAAAGTTTCGTACGTCAAGAAAACTAACCCTTTTAAGTTTAGTGACTCGTACCATTGTCAAAAATTAGATCTAAATTTATAGAAAACTAACCCACTCAAAATGTAACTTAATCTGTTGAGTGTTGTGGTCATTTACCTTAATAATTCAATGTCTCTTTATTTTATTTTATTTTTCAAAGTGTATTTATATCCAAAACGTTTTTAATTAAATAATATGTTTAATCATTTTGTAAAATATATATATATATATATATATATATATATATATATATATATATATATATATATATATATATATATATATATATATATATATATATATATATATATATATATATATATATATATATATATATATATATAATAAATACGTTTTACTTAAATATTTATCCTTATTAAAATCACGGACCGTTAACGTTTAAAATTTGTCAAAAGGTTTCTAGAAAATTATAACTTTTAAGATATCGTTAAAACCTTTATTTTATTACAATGACTCATTGATAATTGACAAAAAGATTTTCAGATATCTATAAAACTATATTATCTTTTACCCTCGCTGATAAATATAATAATCTTATATCGAAACCTAGTGATATATATCTAATACTTTGTTAACGCTATTAATACTTATCGTATATACACATAGATGTTCGTGAATCGTCAGGCTTGGTTAAAAGGGTATTTAATCATCCAAACATAGATTTCAGACTTTCTATACTCAACATTAGGGTTTTTGCTTATCGTGTCGGAAACATATAGAGATTAGGGTTTAAATTTGGTCGGAAATTTCCGGGTCGTTACAGTACCCACCCGTTAAAGAAATTTCGTCCCCGAAATTTGATCGAGATCGTCGTGACTAACAATAAAATGTTTTTATGACGAGTATGAATTGATATCTAGAGTTTTATCACCATTTAGTAATAGTGGTAAAACAATTCGATTGTGTGAAGCCTACAAGTGAAGCTGTCACAAGAAATTGAGATAGAGATTTAACTTTTGACGTAGTCACAGTGAATTTCTGGAATTTAAGGGATTTAAAAGAAAATCTTGAAAATCTAAAAGATTTGATTCTTCGGCGAATAAGGAAATTATGATCTTCTTTGATTTAATGCGCCAATCTGTTTCGATTTCTCTGTCGGATATTTCACTATAAATCCACTTCCTTCCCTTCCTTACTTCCATACCTCACATCTTCTATTCTTTCTTCATTCATCAATATGCTCCATCCAATCCTGATTCTTATTATACTTCTAACTTTCATATCTTTCATTCTTCTCTTTCATTTACCGCCAGAAGAATCTATTTACTTCTATCATTTTCTCGGAATTATAATATTTTTAATTCTCCCGTGTCTTTACGTTGCAATACGTATTGATATACACAGTTTGTAAATCCTGGGTGGTTTTCGGCCTTCGTATTCTTCATTATTTTTCAAAGCTTCATGTTTTCGTTTTCTCTTCCCGACTTTGAGTCAAGCGAGTAATGATTCGAAATTCGTAGGTATGAAATTTGGAATGAACATAGCTAATGTTCTCAGAAAGAAAGGGTATTGACACGATTTTTGATTTGTTAAATTACCAGAATACCCTGGAAAAGATAGAATTATCAAGATGATTTGTTCTTAATACGTTTCGGAATTGGATAGAATGTAAGAGCCGTGTAACATGGCACATGATGACGGTACTGTGAATCATCACATTCCATTAGAAACTTAACATGACTTACTGTAATATAATGAAGTTGATCAAGTTTCATTATATTATACTAATTCATACATCAGTTCCCAACACTACTTTAAAACATTCATATTTTAAACTTAGAGATTTCAGAATTTAGAAACTAATACAGTTTCTTTTATGTTGTATCGCAGATATTACGAAGAGATACATGATCGCAGATAAGAATAGTTGTGAAAATATCTCCAGAAATATGGAGAATATGTATAACGGAAGATATGAAGATACCTTATAATATTTAAGATAAGATGATGATGAAGAATATTATCTGAAAGGGTTTAAAATAAAGAGTAGGGTTATTACTAACGGTTTCAGCAGGTATTGAATCGTTTGGATTCTTTGAAGACAGGTTCAGTTTTCATGATTTGTCCACCATCTCCTTCATACTTTGCTCAATTCATTTTCCAATTCCCAACCTTCTTTTTCTGAGCTTTTCCAACACACTGTACTTTGTTTGACTTATTAAAGTCGTTTACAATTTTTGCTGCTTCATCAGCTTTTTGAGAACTACTTCGCAGTTCAGGGTGTTTTTCAGAAACTTCACATTCGAAATATGTAACTCTTAGGGATAGACGTTTTCGGTATAACTGGGAGAATTTCTACGAGATTTTCAAAATACTGATTGCGGATTTCATCAAAGAGATAACGAGTTGCTGGTACATCTGCTGATGATGTTGTGAACTATAAAAGGTTCTCCGGTAACGACGGCGAAGGAACAAGGTATAAATATCGAGGTTATAATAGGAGTAATCTCACTGAGAAGTCGAAGTGGAGCTGTGACAAAATTAGCTTCTTGAAAAGAGATTGTAGGATTGTTTCTACTAATAAATGGCAAAGGATTCAACACGATATGTGTTAAACTATGAATTTGGATTCGAGAGTTTTTCAGGTGCATAAATCTTTTCTTCCGTAGACGAGGTGCGGCTGGTTCAACTTCTCGATCGAGGTGTTTTCAAGAATCATGAAAGATTTGAACGCGAGTTATAATTGTTGAGGTCAAATGAGGTTTAGGATAAAATCAAGTGGCAAACTTGAAGAATTGTTTAGTTTCATATGTTACAATCAACATTTTAATTCATTTTAATTGTCCAGAATTAGCAGTCCAATAGTCCAATAGTTCAATAATATATATATATATATATATATATATATATATATATATATATATATATATATATATATATATATATATATATATATATATATATATATATATATAATATTCGAATTAATTAATACGTATCGTGACCCGTGTACCGGTCTCAATGTCGATCACAACTCAAAGTATATATATATTTTGGAATCAACTCCAACCCTGTATAGCCAACTCCCACCTTCACATATAGAGTGTCTACGGTTGTTCCGAAATATATATATAGATGGGTCAATATGATAAGTCGAAACCTTGTATACGTGTCCCGTTAATTAAATTGCGTAAAATAAATAAATATATATCATGACCCATTATACAACGTGTTGTCTCAGAATTAATCCGATGTATTGTTGTACATGTGTCCCGACAGTATGTACAGTGCAGAAATTAAAATTGCGAGAATGTAAATTGCGATAAATTAAATGTTAATCAGTTAGCTGGGAACAGTTAGCCGGAACAGTTAGCGTGGAATCCTTGACAGATTTCAATTAGTTAATTCGTGTGTTTCTAACAAATTTTATTTTGTCCAATGTTTTCTTCTTTATGCCACTTGTTGGATTTTGATAGGTCAAAATCTGATTATGAAATTTGAATGAAAATGGTTATTCTGGGGTGAGCGGATATGTATGTCGGTGATTGTAAGTAGAATAGCAAACGACCGTTGAATCAGATTCGAAGAATGTACAGTGTAACTTATTAATGTGAAATCTAAATATTCCTCGGGTACTACCCACCCGTTAAAATATTTTCACCATTAATAGTTTGTACGAGAGAATTTTTAATTACAATCTTTATGAAAATATACTTGCATATATATTTTCTTCGGATGTAATCATAGATTTAATGAGTCAATAAGATATTAAACTCATTTGATTTATCATTAGCACTTAATTACATGATCTCTAAAACATTAGAGATTACATAACTATCATGTCGAACGAATATATATATGAGATAAGACGTTACGTAAAGCGAAGATAATCGATGTAAAGCGATGAAGATCATACTCGAAATACAGATGGTGATATTGAGGCGTGTGATGTTGATATTCGAGGAACAAATTATGATGTCAAAGTTTACGACACGATTGTGGTTTGGGGGTGATAAGGGTACTGTTGACGTTGATGATGGTGGTACTGATTATGCTGCTGGTGCTGCTGCTGGTGTTTGCAACCTTCGCACCATGTTCTCCAAAGCCACTACCCGAGCACGGAGTTCGTTGACCTCTTCTATTATACCGGGATGATTGACGGTTGGAACGAGCGAATGAACAAGATTCGAAATATGGGATAATATATAATCGTGACGAGATACTCTAGAAATGAGAGAGAAAATGGTTTCTCGAATAGGTTCGCCGGTAAGTGCTTCAGGTTCATCACTAAGAGGACAATTTGGTGGATGGAATGGATCACCTTCTTCTTGTCTCCAGTGATTTAGTATACTACGAACCCATCCCCAATTCATCCAGAATAGATGATGGGAAATTGGTTGATCCATTCCGGTGATACTGTCGTCGGAGCCTGACTGAAAATCCATATTGACATAACTGTCGAAGTTGGAGGAATTTGAACTAGACGCGGAATCCATCTTGTATATTCGGAGAAATAAATTTTTGGTTTAGAATGGTTTATAGGAGTTGGGTTTGGTACTCTTCAATACATAATTTACATATGTATATATATAATACCAAAATCCCGTAAATTACGGAGAATTTTTGAAAAGATGTCAGCCAATAGTAGCAATAACAATTACGCTAAGATATGAATTTCGTCCTTACACTATCGATGCACAAAATGCAGTATGACGTGTCTAGACTTAGGAAGGATAAGCAGGTAATTTCCTAGGATGATAAGCAGACAATTTCTGACTAGAAATGATAAGCAAAACTTTTAATATGCAGACACGGTCAAAGTCCAGACTCACTAATGTATCCTAACAACTACCAGTTAGACACACTAATGCAAGGCCTGGTTCGCTAAGACCAACGCTCTGATACCAACTGTAAGAATCCGAAACTAATCATCCGGACGATGTCCATATTGATTACAAATGAGTTACAACAGTTGATAACATCGCGAGGTACTTGACCTCTATATGATACATTTTACAAACGTTGCATTTATTCTTAAAAGACAATCTATCTTTACATCAAAAATTGATATGTTCATCTAACATTTCACAATATCCAAATGACCTAATCTGTCATTTACTTAATAATAGTCTTTAATGATCTTCAATGACTCGAATGCAACGTTCTTGTATCATGGCTTAAATGGTCCCAAGTAGTATCCTTAACATGAGCTAATGCACAGTGGACGGCTTAATTCTTACCTGAGAATAACATGCTTTAAAACGTCAACATAAAGTTGGTGAGATATATAGGTTTGATGCTAGCAGCGATATAATAACCATGGACCACAAGATTTAAAGTTTATACATAATACACTCCTCGTGTATGAAAAGACGTTGAGCACTTGGTAACCATACTTAACTAAAAGTCACAGCAGCATACTCTTAAATAAACCCTACACCGTACCAAAGTGTAGTAACGAAACGAAGTACTGTGCAACCGTAAAATGCTGGTCGTCCAGCCTGGTTGGGGATGTCAGCCCGATAGATCTATCAACAGGATTCGCGTTTACGCTCCTCACGTAATTAGCAGTTACCAAGTTTAAAGAGATATGCCATGGTACAACTCAACGTAGAATTTTATTTGTGATCACTTGTGTCCATAAAACATTTATAAAACAGCGCATGTATTCTCAGCCCAAAAATATTTAGAGTTTAAAAAGGGATCTATATACTCACCTAATGTATTTTGTAGTAAAAATACATATAACACCATTGGTAACTTATAAGGTTGGCCTTCGATTCACGAACCTAAATAATTATATATTTATGTATTGATTAATATCTAATTAACAAATAGAGTCAAATCTTAGTGTACCTCAATCCTAATGCTCGAGACTAATATGCAAAAGTTAATAAAAATTCATTTGACTCAAAATAAATTCCAAAGATTTATACATAATTAATTATAGTTAAATATTGTCATTTTATATTTTTACAAAATTTATTAGAGTAAATATAATATAATTTATTAATAATGCTTTATATATAAAATTATACTAAGAATGATATTTGTAATAATAATAATATGTTTGTTAGAATAATTCTTGTGATTAAAATAATAATTTAATGATAACAAAAATAATAAATTGATAATTTTATTAATTATAATAATCAAAGTAAGAATTTGATAGTTTTTGACAAAAATATTAATTATTTTTAGTTACTAACATAAATACTCATAATAATAATAATTATTATAATAGTCATAATGTTAACAATGATAATAATAATAATAATATTTTTAAATAAATGACAATTAATGATTTTGATAATAATAACAATTAAAATAATAATTTTATAGTTGTTGATAAAAATATTGGTTATTATTAATAATAAAAGTCTTAACAATAATGATAGTAATTTTAATAACGATGATTTTAACGACGACGTAAAAACAAAATTCATTTTTAATAATTTGTACAAAAGTTTAATTGACTATAACTTCAAATCCGTCCGTCGAATCCATTCGACATCTAAATGAAAAGTTTATAGTTTTTCGCCACCTTTCCAAAAACATATATATCATATACCTTATCTTAACCGCAGGAGTAACTAATTCAGATTCTATCCTAAAATATATTTTGACAAAAATAATTATAAAAGCATACACGATCCTAATTTCTCGAGCACTAGTCAGGGATACACTACTAATAAGCAAAAGTTGAGTTTAGAGTGCTCACGTATCAATATTGGGATTCAATATTGTGGGAAAGGTATATAACACCCCGGAGACGATAAATATTATTTTAACTCATGAGCAACACCCCTGAACATTACCCATAACCTCCATAGCTATAACTCATAATTTCCTAAATTTTATCCCTCTCATGACACCAGTTTTGGAACACATGAGCAGAGCCCCGTCATAGTATTTTAAGATTAATTAATGCTAATAACACTTTTAATCTTAAGATTAAGGATAACATTAATCTTTAATCTTATTATTAATTAATAATAATAATAATTAATCTAAATAATAGTAATATGAATTTGATAATACGGAGTGATATGTAAACGTGTGTCTTCATAAAATAAATTAGGAGGACAAAGTGCATCGAACTTTATAGATGGTTTAGTTTTTGATTTCCCCGCAACTTTCGGGGTTGTCTTCCTTATTTCACCGTGAGTTGCGGAGTACAGATATACAGCTGTCCCTCAAATGATTTAGGCTGCCGACATCGTTTATTATTATTATTTATATTTATTTAATTAATTTATATAATTAATTATATAATATATAATATTTATGGTTATAGTAAAAATATAATTTTTACAAAAAAAAACTTTTACGTTGTCACTTAACTAAAGTCTCGGTTCCGATTTTCCAAATAAAGTTTCGTAGGTCAAGAAAACTAACCCTTTTAAGTTTAGTGACTCGTACCATTGTCAAAAATTAGATCTAAATTTATAGAAAACTAACCCACTCAAAATGTAACTTAATCTGTTGAGTGTTGTGGTCATTTACCTTAATAATTCAATGTCTCTTTATTTTATTTTATTTTTTCAAAGTATATTTATATCCAAAACGTTTTTAATTAAATAATATGTTTAATCATTTTGTAAAATAAATATATATATATATATATATATATATATATATATATATATATAATAAATACGTTTTACTTAAATATTTATCCTTATTAAAATCACGGACCGTTAACGTTTAAAATTTGTCAAAAGGTTTCTAGAAAATTATAACTTTTAAGATAACGTTAAAACCTTTATTTTATTACAATGACTCATTGATAATTGACAAAAAGATTTTCAGATATCTATAAAACTATATTATCTTTTACCCTCGCTGATAAATATAATAATCTTATATCGAAACCTAGTGATATATATCTAATACTTTGTTAACGCTATTAATACTTATCGTATATACACATAGATGTTCGTGAATCGTCAGGCTTGGTTAAAAGGGTATTTAATCATCCAAACATAGATTTCAGACTTTCTATACTCAACATTAGGGTTTTTGCTTATCGTGTCGGAAACATATAGAGATTAGGGTTTAAATTTGGTCGGAAATTTCCGGGTCGTTGCATATTATGTCGACAAGCTAGGAGCCAGAAGTTTGTGAGCTGGATTTTCAAACTCCACGACTCGCGGAGTTTGAAGGCCAAAAACTCCACGACTCGCGGAGCAGCCAGATTCCAAAATGCCTATAAAAGGCCACGAGCTTCTGCAGTTTTAAATATATATAAAAAATAATAATAATAATACTCTGTAATAAATAAATAAATAAATATATATATAATATATATAGTATAGGGTAGTTTTATATTAGATTAGTTCGGGTTATGTAAAGGTTATTTTACGGGTTTTTAAAGTCGAAATTCTATCCGTGTAACACTACGCGATAAATACTCAATGTAAGTTATGTTCTCCTTTTTAAATTAATGTCTCGTACTTAAGTTATTATTATGCTTATTTGAGCCAAAGTAATCATGATGTTGGACTAAATATTAAAGACGGGGTAATTGGGCTTTGTACCATAATTGGGGTTTGGACAAAAGAACGACACTTGTGGAAATTAGACTATGGGTTATTAATGGGCTTTATATTTGTTTAACTAAACGATAGTTTGTTAATTTTAATATAAAGATTTACAATTGGACGTAACTATAAATAACCACATACACTCGATCGGACACGATGGGCGGGATATTTATATGTACGAATAATCGTTCATTTAACCGGATACGGGAATGGATTAATAGTCTATGGAATTATTAAAACAGGGGTGAAATTATGTACAAGGACACTTGGCATAATTGATAACAAAGTATTAAAACCTTGGGTTACACGCAGTCGATAACCTGGTGTAATTATTAAACAAAGTATTAAAACCTTGTTACAGTTTAAGTCCCCAATTAGTTGGAATATTTGACTTCGGGTATAAGGATAATTTGACGAGGACACTCGCACTTTAAATTTATGACCGATGGACGGTTATGGACAAAAACTAGACAGACATATTAAATAATCCAGGACAAAGGACAATTAACCCATGGGCATAAAACTAAAATCAACACGTCAAACATCATGATTACGGAAGTTTAAATAAGCATAATATATTTTATTTCATTTTTTCTCGTACTTTTATTTATTGTCATTTTAATTATTGTTATTTATTTTATATTGTTAGTTAAATATCGTCATTTACTTTACGCTTCACTTAAAATATAAAATCGACAAACCGGTCATTAAACGGTAAAACCCCTTTTATATATCATTAATATAATATATTTTGTACGAATATAATTGTTTAAAATATAGTGTGAAATAAGCCAGCTCCCTGTGGAATGAACTGACTTACTAAAAACTATACTACTCTACGATTAGGTACACTGCCTATAGTGTTGTAGCAAGGTTTAGGTATATCCCATTTGTAAATAAATAATTAAAACTTGTGTAATTTATAACGTATTTCGTAGTAAAATATAGTACTATCACGTACCCCCACGCTACCACATCAGGGAGCTCCCGTTCTGTTTTTTAAGAAGAAAGATGGTTCTTTTCATTTATACATTGATTATCGTGAACTGAATAAGCTCACTGTTAAAAATCGTTATCCTCTTCCGAGAATTGATGATCTGTTCGATCAACTTCAGGGTTCGTCTGTTTATTCAAAAATTGATCTTCGTTCTGGCTATCATCAGTTGCGTGTTAAAGAATCTGATGTTTCAAAAACTGCTTTTTGCACCCGTTACGGTCACTTTGAATTTCTTGTTATGCCGTTCGGATTGACAAATGCACCTGCCGTGTTCATGGACCTCATGAACCGTGTGTGTAGACCCTATCTGGACAAGTTCGTTATTGTTTTCATCGACGACATCCTTATCTATTCTAAGAGTGATGAAGAGCACGAAGAACACTTGAGGTTAGTGCTTGATTTGTTAAAGAAAGAAGAGTTGTACGCTAAGTTCTCTAAGTGTGCTTTTTGGTTAAGAGAAGTTCAGTTCCTTGGTCATATTGTTAGTAAACAGGGAATACAAGTTGATCCTGCTAAAATTGAGGCGATTGAAAAGTGGGAAACCCCGAAAACTCCTACTCAGATTCGTCAGTTCTTAGGGTTGGCAGGTTACTATCGAAGGTTCATTCAGGATTTCTCTCGTATTGCGAAACCTCTGACTACTTTAACGCATAAGGGGAAGAAGTATGAGTGGAAGGATGAACAAGAGAATGCTTTTCAGATTTTGAAGAAGAAGTTGACTACCGCTCCGATTTTGTCACTACCGGAGGGTAATGACGATTTCGTTGTTTATTGTGATGCATCGCGACAAGGCTATGGTTGCGTTTTGATGCAACGAAAGAAGGTTATTGCGTATGCGTCACGACAGTTGCAGATTCACGAACAGAACTATACAACTCATGATTTAGAGTTGGGGGCTGTTGTTTTTGCGCTTAAAATTTGGAGACACTATCTTTATGGTGTCAAGAGTACTGTGTACACCGATCACAAGAGTCTTCAACATATCCTCGATCAGAAACAGTTGAACATGAGACAACGAATATGGATTGAGACGTTAAATGATTATAATTGTGACCTTTTGTATCACCCGGGTAAGGCCAATGTTGTGGCTGATGCATTGAGTCGTAAAGAAAGGACTGAACCTCGTAGGGTTAGGGCCTTGAATATGACAGTTAGATCAAACCTCGTTAGGCAGATTCTTGAGGTACAACAAGAAGCCTTAAAGGAGGAGAATTTCGTGAAGGAGAATGTAGAAAAGGTAGCTAAGAAGTTTGAAGTACGAGCTGATGGTACTAGGTATTTTGCGGGACGTCTTTGGGTTCCGAAATTTAGAGGTCTTCGACAACTTATTTTGGATGAGGCTCATAAGTCTAGATACTCTATTCATCCTGGTTCAGGAAAGATGTATCAGGATCTTAAGGAGCTGTATTGGTGGCATAATTTGAAAGGTGATGTAGCTAAGTATGTGACTAAGTGTTTGACCTGTGCTAAGGTCAAAGCTGAACATCAAAAACTGTCTGGACTTTTGGTGCAACCAGAAATTCCCGAGTGGAAGTGGGAAGGTATCACTATGGATTTTATTACTAAGTTACCATGAGTTTCGGGTGGCTATGATGCGATTTGGGTGATTGTAGATTGACTCACTAAGTCGGCTCACTTTTTGCCGATTAGGGAAACGGATTCGATGGAGAAACTCACCCGTTTGTATTTGAAAGAGATTGTTTCTAGGCATGGTGTTCCTGTTTCCATTATTTCCGACCGAGACAGTCGATTTGTGTCGAGGTTTTGGCAATCTTTACAGGAAGCCTTGGGTACTAGGTTGGATATGAGCACCGCTTATCATCCTCAAACGGATGGTCAAAGTGAAAGGACCATTCAGACATTAGAAGACATGTTGCGAGCGTGCGTCATTGATTTTGGAAATGGGTGGGATAAATATTTGCCGCTATCTGAGTTTTCTTATAACAACAGTTACCACGCAAGTATTAAAGCCGCACCGTTTGAAGCTTTGTACGGTAGGAAATATAGGTCTCCTATTTGTTGGAATGAGGTTGGGGATGCTCAACTTACAGGTCCAGAGATTATTCACGAGACTACTGAGAAGATTGTACAAATTAAAGAAAGGTTGAGAACTGCTAGAAGTCGGCAAAAGAGTTATGCCGATAAGGGAAGGAAAGATGTTGAATTTCAAGTTGGTGATCGTGTTATGTTAAAGGTTTCGTCTTGGAAGGGCGTAATCCATTTTGGTAAAAGAGGGAAGTTAAGTCCTCATTTCGTGGGACCTTTTGAGATTATTGAAAGAGTTGGACCGGTGGCTTATCATTTGAAATTGCCACAAGAACTCAGTGCTGTTCACGATGTTTTCCATATTTCGAATTTAAAGAAGTGCTTGGCTGAATTTGATCAGACTATTCCTTTGGAGGAACTTCAAGTTGATAAGCAATTGCATTTTATTGAGGAGCCTGTTGAAATCATGGACCTAGAGGTTAAGACTCTTAAACAGAGCAGAATTCCTATTGTTCGGGTCAGATGGAACGCTAAACGCGGTCCCGAGTTCACTTGGGAGCGTGAAGACAAGATGAAGCAGAAATAACCGCATTTGTTCTCAGATGCCGAGTCAACCCCTGCGCCTGCTTAAATTTCGGGACGAAATTTCCGTAACGGGAAGGTACTGTCACGACCCTACTTTTTCCGTTATCTTTTCCGTTAATTATTTAACGACCGTTAACTGTTAGTGTGCCACGTCATTTCTATGACCTATATTATTATTTTTGTAATAATATATATATATATATATATATATATATATATATATATATATATATATATATATATATATATATATATATATATATATATATATATATATATATATATATATATATATATATAATTATTATGTGTTATGTGAATATTTGTATTCATATTTTAATTTATACGTTTCTACGTCTCGCGGATTTTCCATCCGGCGAATCTTTTTGGTTTTCAAACCAACGGTCGAGTTTTTGGCACATTTAAATCCTAAATATTTTAAATATGATATTTTAAGATCATGTCATTATATAGTGTATTTATATTTATTTTTCGTCACGCGTTTGTTATCTTTCCGAATTTTTAATCGCGTAAGTGCGTTTTCGCGTTTCGGGACTCGTTCGGGCTTTCGGGCCATCAGGAAATTATAATTTATCAAAAGTGGACCCATGGGGCCCACCCCCTTGCCTAGTTCGGCCGACCCATGGGGGGGGGAGGGAGTAATACTCCCATTTTCTATTTTATTTTTCTCATTTGTAATTATCACCTTCTAATTTCACCTAAACCTAAATTGCATTTTTTTTCTCTCCTCCCTTGCCTCCTAACCGTCGCTATCCACCACCAATATCACCATCATCATCAAAATTTAAAGCTTGGATCAAGGATTGATTAATACCAACGCGTTCTTCTCGTTCTTCTCTACGCGATTACATAAATCGTTTCTCGATTAGGGTATAAACCCTAACCCTAGAATTTTCTATTTTTCATTTATTTACTGTATTTTGATGTTTAATTGATAGTATGATGTTTGTGGATTATTGTAATGGTGTTTGTATGCATAGATGTACTCAAAATTGCATGTTTTCGGTTTGTAAATTTCTGGACAGCAGCTATTTCGTGATTTCTGGGGTTGTGACTGATATAAAAGTTAAAATAAACTATCTAGATAAGTTCCTCTCATCAAGACATTAATTTTAGACTCCGGATTCATGTCGTTTCGATTCTCGGAGCCCTAGTTATGATCAAATTACTTTTTGTTAAAATTGAATTGTGTTATGGACAAGAACCGGATTACTTGGTGTCTTTGGGGAGTGTCATTTGGTTAGGACTGATGGTGGGACAAATTTTCATGTTCGGGTCACCTAAATCCGAGCCACGGTTCACCCGTTGTGCCTAAATCACTGTTTTGAGTAAATTGAAGTCCCAAGTGGTGTCATTGCTGATTACCACGACCTAGGGACTGTTCTTGGAGTGTTCTTGAGTACACCATTGTTTCGGGTGGTTTGGATAGGCGGATATGCATATAAGGCTCGCCAGAAATCGACACCCGGGGCTCAAAATACGACCCGATGAACTTTTGAATTAAAAACTTATGGTTAATGATTAAACTTATGATAAAATTTATGGCTTTCATTATTAATTAATTACTTATGATAAAAGAGGTAATTATTATTATTTAAGACTTATGATATAAATATTTATTATATCATTTAATTATTATTTATGATTTAATTAACATTTTAATTTAACTTATGATTAATGACACTTTTATTATTAATGGAAAATACTTATGATAAGTATTAAATTTATTTTATAAGAATATTACTATAAGACTTATAATAAAGATTAAATAATTATTTAATTATTATAAGACTTAATTATTATTTAATTATGATTTAATTATTAAATACTTATGATTTAATAATTATATTTAGAAACTTATGATATGATTAATAATTCATTATTAATTAATAATACTGATGATATGATTTAAAATTTATTATTAATTAATAATATTTATATTATGACTAATATTTAATTAATTAATTAAATACTTATGTTATATTAATTATATCATTTCAACTTATATTAACTTTAATAATTCATTTTATTTAATTAAACTTATGTTATGACATAATTATACACTTTTAACTTTAATAAACATTATAACTTATGTTATTATTATAACTTACACTTTTCAAATTAATGTTGACTATGTTTGACCAAGGTTGACTTTTGAGTTGACTTTCGGTTGACTTTGACTTTCAGTTGACTTTTGTTGACTTTCTAAATAAGGAAACTTTCCTAACTTAAAAACTCTCTAAAAATAGAACTTTCTAAATTTGGAAACTTTCCAAAAATAGAAACTTTCCAAAAATAGAAACTTTCCTAAAATAGAAACTTTCCAAAAATAGAAACTTTCCAAAAATGGAAACCTGCTAAAAATAGAAACTTTCTATAAATAGAAAGTATGTGTCCGTACGCTGTTCCAGTCAAACTGATGCTTGCCGAGTATTATTCTATGTCTACTTGCAACATGTACAATAGCTATCATACTAAGACTTGACCTAAGTTAGTTATTTATATCGACCTGCTTTATTTATAAGTCGGCGTTGTGATCGTTCCTGATCACTTTACTCTATTTGCTGTTCGCTTGTTTGTGTGGTTTCTTCAGTTGCTTTTAAGGTGAGTTATAGTCCCGTTTTTACATACTTTTCAAAGTATATTTTTGGGATGTGATTACATGTATTTTTATTTACGTTTAGACACAAGTAACAGTTAAATTTAATTATTCATTGTGAGTTGGACAAAAATATTTCCTAGTCTAGTAACTGTAATCATTGGTTTCTACTGGTGAACGCGAATCCTATGGATAGATCTATCGGGTTTGACAACCCCATTTCGAGCTAGTCGCGCTAGCAATTTATAATCGGAATGTTTAGTACTTCGTAATTTGTTGTAGATACACTGTCCAAGTGTATATTTTTATTGTGTTTGGCAAGGGTAAATAAAGGGTTAAGTGGTTACCAGGTGGGTCATTGATAATGGAATAATGTTTAATGTTTTCTAACATTTTTAAATCTTGTGGTCTAAAGTTTACTTATTTATTTAAACCTATAATTCACTCAACCTTTGTGTTGACAGTTTACTTGCATGTTTTCACATGTACTTGAGTTATATGATGCTTCCGCTGTCTTTAGAAGAGTCTGCATGCATTTGGGCAGATTTTATGAAATATTTTATGAAACTTAAGCTTGCATTCTATTTTTGGATAATTTAAACTTGTGGGTTTGTTGGCAAGGTTTTGTGTCAACTTTTGGTTTAATATTATGGTTGGTTGTTTAAAACTTCATATTTTGGTTTGTTTCCTTTTTGGGAAACTTTTGAGATAAAAGAATGCAACTTTATTTATTTAATTCATTTAAGTCCGATCAAGCTGTGGGACCAACTGACGGATTCGTTAAGTGTTTTGACGGGGTCGTCATACGCGCCTACCGTACATAGACAAGTAGTTTAATGTTACCAAGCTAAGGGTATATTTCTGGTTTAAACCCACGTAGAATTAGTTTTAGTACTTGTGCCTATTTCGTAAAACATTTATAAAACAACGCATGTATATTCTCAGCCCAAAAATATATTGCAAAAGCAAATAAAAAGGGAGCAAATGAAACTCACCATACTGTATTTCATAGTAAAAATACATATAACGTCATTTAACAAGTGCAAGGTTGGCCTCGGATTCACGAACCTATTTTAATTATATATATTTATATGTTGGTCAATATTTGTCTAACAATTTTTGGTCAAGTCATAGTGTACCACAATCCTAATGCTCGAGACTAATATGCAAAAGTCAACAAAAGTCAACTTAACCCAAAATGACTTTTAAAATTTATACATGTTTATTATATAACTTAACTATAGTCGTTTTATATATTTAAATATATTTATTAGATTTTATAATAATAAAAGACATTTATTAATAAAAATTTATATTAACGTTTATATATGATAAAATATACTTTTATATATCTTAAGTAGTAAAATTTATAAAGTTCACTTAATATCGCAAAACTATAGTGGTAAGTATTATTAATGTAATTATATTACGCGTGGTGAAAAATATCTTTGTATTCCCTATTTATTTGATAAAATAATATTGATCATAATAATAATAAGTAAAAGTTGTATTATTTTGTAATAATAATTATTATTATTCTATAAAAAAAATAACAATATTTATATTTACTAAAAATGGTATTATGATAAAATGATAATACTAACATAATAGTAATAATGATATTTTATAATAACAATGATATTTCTATTAAAATAATAACGACGATAGTAATAATAATCATTTTAACAATAATACTAAAATTCAGTTGACTATAACTTTTAATCCGTTTATCGAAACCATTCGATATCTAAATGAAAAGTTCTTAATTTTTCGCTAGCTTTCCAATGACATGCATATCATATACCCTATCTTAGTAGCATATGTATCTAATTTAGGATTCAACAAACCTATCTAAGGACAATATCGAATGTACAAGCATGCATAATCCTATATACTCGAGCACTAGTCAGGGATACACTATTGATATATAAAAGTTAAGTTATGAGTGCTCACGTATCAATATTGAGATTCAATATTGCAGGAAAGTACGTAGACGCAACGGAGATGATAAACACTAGATTGACCTCACGAGCATACCCATGAACCATACCCATCACCTCCATAGCTATAACCCATAATTTCCTTAGCTTCGACTCATTCAAAAAACTATTTTGAAATCACTCGGACATCACTCCGTCGTAATATTTTATGTATACTAATAATTTCTTGAAATAATACAGAGCAAAAATATATATATATATATATATATATATATATATATATATATATATATATATATATATATATATATATATATATATATATATATATATATATATAATCGATTGAGAGAGTTTAGAGAAACATATTTTCAAGTTTCTATAAAATAATGAAACCTATTGAATTCTATTTATAATAGATTTTTGAATTATTAAAGTGAATTATTAAAGTATGAATTATTAAAGTGAATTATTAAAGTGAATTATTAAAATATGAATTATTAAAGTGAATTATTAAAGTATGAATTATTAAAGTGAATTATTAAAGTAAGAATTATTAAAGTGAATTATTAAAGTGAATTATTAAAGTAAGAATTATTAAAGTGAATTATTAAAGTATTAATTATTAAAGTGAATTATTAAAGTATGAATTATTAAAGTGAATTATTAAAGTTAAAGTAAAGTAAAAGTAAAGTAAAGGTAAAGTTAAAGTATAGTAAAAGTATAAAAACTATGTATGTATAATACGCGTATAAATATATATAATATTAATTTAAATCGTTATATATATTTAATGAAAGAAAATATAAATATCGTTATATTTATTATACTGGTTAAGTAATGAGTTGTCAAAAGTGATTCTAGATATTTATAAAAGTTATATACGTTTTAATAATAAAGTTCTTTTTAAACTGAAAACGTTTTTGTACTTTTGAAAATAGATTAATAGAATATTATGAAAACCAATTCTCCACTAGCTTTTGTCTAACTTTCGTAAATGACACTTTTTATTTTTATTTATAAATAGCTTTACAAATTATTCTGAATATCGTTAAGAGGAATAGATTTTCTCAAATCATAGTGGACCTCTCAACAGAGACTTGTAATCATAATTCAATGTTTCTGATAATTCAATCATTTAATATATATATTTTTAATTTCATCGATAATCATATTGAAACAAATACGTTCATATAAAGCATTATACGTTTAAATACTTTGTTGACATTTTCAATTTATAACATATACACATATACATACATATTCATATATGTTCATTTAATGGTTTGTAAATCATTGGAATTTGGTCGAGGTTTAAATGAATGTATAAACATAGTTTGAAATCCTTGAGATTTAACTTAACAAAAATTGCTTATCGTGTCAGAATAATATAAAGATAAAGTTTAAATTTAGTCGGAAATTTCCGGGTCGTCACAATTATTACAACTATATTATTATTAAAAGAATCATTTTTAGAAAAACTTTCATTTTTATTATAGTTATTATTAAGATTTTCATTTTAAAAATTTACATTCTTATTATTACTATTATCACTATCATTATCATTATTATCCTTAATTTAGTATTATTATAATTATTAATTTAACAAATGATTTTTATATAAGAATATATTTAATATCCATAACTTAATCGTATTAATATCTTTACTTACTTAAAATATATAAAATGAATATATCTAATTAATTAATGACACCTATAAGTTATTAATATGAAAGTGTTACCACTAATAAATATATATATAAATTTATTCGAATACAATTATATGTGTTAATATATATATATATATATATATATATATATATATATATATATATATATATATATATATATATATATATATATATATATATATATATATATATATATATATATATATATATATATATATATATATATATATATATGATATAGGTTCGTGAATCCGAGGCCAACCTTGCATTGTTCAGTTCCGTCTTGTGAATATTTTCACTACAAAATATCGAATCGTGAGTTTCATTACTCCCCTTTTAAATGCTTTTGCAAAATATATTTTTGGGACTGAGAATACATGCGCTGCTTTTATAACTGTTTTACGAAATAGACACAAGTAATTGAAACTACATTCTATGGTTGAATGATCGAAGCCGAATATGCCCCTTTTTTGCTTGGTAGCCTAAGAATTAGTAAACCGATCTACCTATTAACGCGAATCCTAAAGATAGATCTACTGGGCCTAACAAACCCCATCCAAAGTACCGGATGCTTTAGTACTTCGATGTTGTTTTTATCATGTCCGATGGATGTCCCGGATTGATAGGGGATATTCTTATATGCATCTTGTTAATGTTGGTTACCAGGTGTTCAATCCATATGAATGATTTTTGTCTCTATGCATGGGACGTATATTTATGAGAAATGGAAATGAAAATCTTGTAGTCTATTAAAATGATAAAAATGAATGATTATGATAAACTAATGAACTCACCAACCTTTTGGTTGACACTTGAAAGCATGTTTATTCTCAAGTATGAAAGAAATCTTCCGCTGTGCATTTGCTCATATTAGAGATATTACTTGGAGTCATTCATGACATATTTCAAAAGACGTTGCATTCGAGTCGTCAAGTTCATCAAGATTATTACTAAGTCAATTATAGTTGGATATATTATGAAATGGTATGCATGCCGTCAACTTTCGATGTAATAAAAGTTTGTCTTTTAAAAATGATTGCAATGTTTGTAAAATGTATCATATGGAGGTCAAGTACCTCGCGATGTAACCAAATGTAATGTATTCGTCCAGATGGATTAGGACGGGTCACTACATGTGGTATTAGAGCGGTGGTCTTAGCGAACCAGGTCTTGCATTAGTGTGTCTAACTGACAGTTGCTTAGATGCATTAGTGAGTCTGGACTTCGACCGTGTCTGCATGTCAAAAGTTTTGCTTATCATTTCGTGTCGAAAATTACCTGCTTATCATCCTTAGGAAATTACCTGCTTATCATTCTTAGTCTAGACACGCTTTACTGCATTGACTACATGAATAGTGTATAGACAAAAATTCATATCTTAGCGTATCTGATAATTCATATCTTAGCGCATCTGTTACTGTAGACTTGCCTGACATATACCGTAAATTCCTCCGTAGTCTACGAAATCTTTAGTACTATATATAGATATTCTATGTAGTTAGAATATCATCCAATATTAGAAAATCAATTCATATCGAAAAATCCTTTACTCTATCGTACTAGATGGAACTCGCAACTAGTTCAAATCCCTCGGATTCCGACAGCTATTCCGATATGAATTTTCACTCAAACTCCGAAAGCAGTGAGACCGGAGTGGATCAACCATTTAGCCATCATCAATTCTGGATGAATTGGGGATGGGTTCGTAGTCGACTTAATCAATGGAGACAAGAAGAAGGTGATCCTTTCCATCAACCGAAATCACCTCTTGGCGAAGAACCTGAAGCACTTACCGGCAAACCTATTCGTAATCCATTTTCTCTCTCATTTTCGGAGTATCTCGCCACGACTATATCACAAGTCAGATTCTAAACCTTATTCATTCGCTCGTTCCTATCGACAACCATCCCGGAGTAATAAAGTCAACGAGCTTCGCGCCCGAGTTGTAGCCTTGGAAAATATGGTGCAAAACGTACCAGCTTCAGCAACATCAACGGCATCAACAGTACCACCACAACAACACACGCCTCAACATCACAATCTGTACCTCGAGCATAATCATCGTTTTACATGACGTTCTACATCATTTATCTTTGTACGACATGACGATTATGTAATCTCTAATGTTCTAGAGATTATATATTCTTGTTCTAACGGTAAATCAAATGAGTTTAATATCATATCGACTCATTAAATCCATGATTACATCTGAAGAGAATATATATGTAAGTATATTTTCATAAAAATTGTAATTAAAAATTCTTTTGTACAAACGATTAATGGTGAAAATATTTTAACGGGTAGGTAATACCCGAGAAATATTTAGATTTCACATTAATAAGTTACACTGTACATTCTTCGAATCTGATTCAACAGTCATTTACTATCCTACTTACACCCACAGATATACGTATCCATTCATCGCAGAATAACCATTTTCATTCAATTTCATATTTGGATTTTGACCTATCAGAATCCAACAAGTGGCATAATGAAGAAAACATTGGACAAAAATAAAATTTGTTAGAAACAAACAATTTAACTATGAGAAGAATTTTGATAAGAATTCAAGCTAACTGTTCCTAGCAAACTGTTCCTAGCTAACTGATTAATTCCGTATTACATTTTATTTATCGCAATTTTGCCCGATTTTGTAGGGAATGTAGTTACTTCAAATATGTGTTTTGCGGCCATTAATTATCATCAAAATGAAAATACACTCTCATATATTCGCATTCAATATAAAATTTAGAAAAAAACAAAAATAAGGTTATGAATCTAGAGAAATAAAAAAGCGGCCAAAAATACTCGAGCAATAAAACCAAGATGTTATAAAAGCAGCAACGTTTTTTTAGCTAGTGGTGAGATAGTAGCCCCAACATGATTCTCGATGTACCTAAATAATATATTAAATAAAAAAAAATTATCAAAGTGGTATTTAAACAGATACAACAATTCACATGTGAAGGTATTATTTATCCTAAGATCTAAAAGTGCAAAATTCACCTTTAAAAATAGTAAAATGTTATTTTCGGCATCTAAAATGCTTCGAACGGGGGAAAGCATTCACAAAGTCTTGCTCGTAGAGCCATTTTTTAGTTATCTTGCGATAATGGGCCTAATCTGCAACTGAAAATTTTTCGAAAAATTCTTCACAAAATTTTGCCCGATTTTGTAGGGAATATAGTGACTTCAAATATGTGTTTTGCGGACATTAATTATCATCAAAACAAAACTACACTCTCATGTATTCTCATTCAATATGAAATTTAGAAACAAAAACAAAAATAAGGTTATGAATCTAGAGAAATAAAAAAGCGGCTAATAATACTCGAACAATAAAACCAAGACGTTATAAAAGCAGAAACGTTTTGTAGCTAGTGGTGAGATAGTAGCCCCAACATGATTCTCGATGTACCTTAATACAATATTAAATAAAAACAAGTAACAAAGTGGTATTTTAAAAGACACAACAATTCACATGTGAAGGTATTACTTATCCTAAGATTTAAAAGTGCAAAATTCACCTTTAAAAATAGTAAAATGTCATTTTTGGCATCTAAACTTCTCCGAACGGGGGAAATCTTTTACAAAATCTTGTTCGAAGCGCCGTTTTCTAGTTATCTTACAAAAATGGGCCTAATCTGCAATTGTAAATTTTTTGAAAATTCTCCACAAAATTTTGCCGATTTTGTGGGAATGTAGTGACTTCAAATATGTGTTTTGCGGCCATTAATTATCATCAAAACGAAACTACACTCTCATATATTCGCATTCAATATGAAATTTAGAAACAAAAACAAAAATAAGGTTATGAATCTAGAGAAATAATAAAGCGGCTAAAAATACTCGAACAGTAAAACTAAGACGTAATAAAAGCAGCAACGTTTTATAGCTTGTGGTGAGATAGTAGCCCCAACATGATTCTCGATGTACCTAAATAAAATATCAAATAAAAACAAGTATCAAAGTGGTATTTAAACAGACACAACAATTCACATGTGAAGGTATCACTTATCCTATGATCTAAAAGTGCAAAATTCAACTTTAAAAGTAGTAAAATGTCATTTTCGGCTTCTAAACTTCTTCGAACGGGGGAAAGCCTTAACAAAGACTTTCTCGTAGTGCCGTTTTCTAGTTATCTGGCGAAAATAGGCCTAATATACAATTGAAAATTTTCGGAAAATTCTTCACAAAATTTGGCGATTTTGTGGGGAATGTAGTGACTTCAAATATGTGTTTTACGGTCATTAATTATCATCAAAACGAAACTACACTCTCATATATTCGCATTCAATATGAAATTTAGAAACAAAATCAAAAATAAAGTTATGAATCTATAGAAATAAAAAAGCGGCTAAAAATAATCGAACAACAAAACCAAGACGTTATAAAAGCAGTACCTTTTTGTAGCTAGTGGTGAGATAGTAGCCCCAACATGATTCTCGATGTACCTAAATACAATATTAAATAAAAACAAGTATCAAAGTGGTATTTAAACAGATACAACAATTCACATGTGAAGGTATTATGTATCCTAAGATCTAAGAGTGCAAAATTCACCTTTAATAAATAGTAAAATATCATTTTCGGCATCTAAACTGCTTCGAATGGGTGAAAGCCTTGACAAAGTCTTGCTCATAGCGCCATTTTCTAGTTATCTTGCGATAATGGGCCTAATCTGCAATTGAATAGTTTTTGGAAAATTTTCCACAAAATTTTGTCCGATTTTGTGGGGAATTTAGTGACTTCAAATATGTGTTTTGCGGCCATTAATTATTATCAAAACGAAACTACACTCTCATATATTCGCATTCAATATGAAATTTAGAAACAAAAACAAAAATAAGGTTATGAATCTAAAGAAATAAAAAAGCGGCTAAAAATACTCGAACAATAAAACCAAGACGTTATAAAAGCAGCAACGTTTCGTAGCTAGTGGTGACATATGTAGTGACCCGAACTTTTCCATGTTTATATATATTAACTGAGATTGATATTTACATGATTAAATGTTTCCAACATGTTAAGCAATCAAACTTGTTAAGACTTAATTAATTGAAATATGTTTCATATAGACAATTGACCACCCAAGTTGACCGGTGATTCACGAACGTTAAAACTTGTAAAAACTATATGATGACATATATATGGATATATATATAGTTAACATGATACTATGATAAGTAAACATATCATTAAGTATATTAACAATGAACTACATATGTAAAAACAAGACTACTAACTTAATGATTTTTAAACGAGACATATATGTAACGATTATCGTTGTAAAGACATTTAATGTATATATATCATATTAAGAGATATTAATACATAATAATATCATGATAATATAATAATTTAAAATCTCATTTGATATTATAAACATTGGGTTAACAACATTTAACAAGATCGTTAACCTAAAGGTTTCAAAACAACACTTACATGTAACGACTAACGATGACTTAACGACTCAGTTAAAATGTATATACATGTAGTGTTTTAATATGTATTTATACACTTTTGAAAGACTTCAATACACTTATCAAAATACTTCTACTTAACAAAAATGCTTACAATTACATCCTCGTTCAGTTTCATCAACAATTCTACTCGTATGCACCCGTATTCGTACTCGTACAATACACAGCTTTTAGATGTATGTACTATTGGTATATACACTCCAATGATCAGCTCTTAGCAGCCCATGTGAGTCACCTAACACATGTGGGAACCATCATTTGGCAACTAGCATGAAATATCTCATAAAATTACAAAAATATGAGTAATCATTCATGACTTATTTACATGAAAACAAAATTACATATCCTTTATATCTAATCCATACACCAACGACCAAAAACACCTACAAACACTTTCATTCTTCAATTTTCTTCATCTAATTGATCTCTCTCAAGTTCTATCTTCAAGTTCTAAGTGTTCTTCATAAATTCCAAAAGTTCTAGTTTCATAAAATCAAGAATACTTTCAAGTTTGCTAGGTCACTTCCAATCTTGTAAGGTGATCATCCAACCTCAAGAAATCTTTGTTTCTTACAGTAGGTTATCATTCTAATACAAGGTAATAATCATATTCAAACTTTGGTTCAATTTCTATAACTATAACAATCTTATTTCAAGTGATGATCTTACTTGAACTTGTTTTCGTGTCATGATTCTGCTTCAAGAACTTCGAGCCATCCAAGGATCCATTGAAGCTAGATCCATTTTTCTCTTTTCCAGTAGGTTTATCCAAGGAACTTAAGGTAGTAATGATGTTCATAACATCATTCGATTCATACATATAAAGCTATCTTATTCGAAGGTTTAAACTTGTAATCACTAGAACATAGTTTAGTTAATTCTAAACTTGTTCGCAAACAAAAGTTAATCCTTCTAACTTGACTTTTAAAATCAACTAAACACATGTTCTATATCTATATGATATGCTAACTTAATGATTTAAAACCTGGAAACACGAAAAACACCGTAAAACCGGATTTACGCCGTCGTAGTAACACCGCGGGCTGTTTTGGGTTAGTTAATTAAAAACTATGATAAACTTTGATTTAAAAGTTGTTATTCTGAGAAAATGATTTTTATTATGAACATGAAACTATATCCAAAAATTATGGTTAAACTCAAAGTGGAAGTATGTTTTCTAAAATGGTCATCTAGACGTCGTTCTTTCGACTGAAATGACTACCTTTACAAAAACGACTTGTAACTTATTTTTCCGACTATAAACCTATACTTTTTCTGTTTAGATTCATAAAATAGAGTTCAATATGAAACCATAGCAATTTGATTCACTCAAAACGGATTTAAAATGAAGAAGTTATGGGTAAAACAAGATTGGATAATTTTTCTCATTTTAGCTACGTGAAAATTGGTAACAAATCTATTCCAACCATAACTTAATCAACTTGTATTGTATATTATGTAATCTTGAGATACCATAGACACGTATACAATGTTTCGACCTATCATGTCGACACATCTATATATATTTCGGAACAACCATAGACACTCTATATGTGAATGTTGGAGTTAGCTATACAGGGTTGAGGTTGATTCCAAAATATATATAGTTTGAGTTGTGATCAATACTGAGATACATATACACTGGGTCGTGGATTGATTCAAGATAATATTTATCAATTTATTTCTGTACATCTAACTGTGGACAACTAGTTGTAGGTTACTAACGAGGACAGCTGACTTAATAAATTTAAAACATCAAAATATATTAAAAGTGTTGTAAATATATTTTGAACATACTTTGATATATATGTATATATTGTTATAGGTTCGTGAATCAACCAGTGGCCAAGTCTTACTTCCCGACGAAGTAAAAATCTGTGAAAGTGAGTTATAGTCCCACTTTTAAAATCTAATATTTTTGGGATGAGAATACATGCAGGTTTTATAAATGATTTACAAAATAGACACAAGTACGTGAAACTACATTCTATGGTTGAATTATCAAAATTGAATATGCCCCTCTTTATTAAGTCTGGTAATCTAAGAATTAGGGAACAGACACCCTAATTGACGCGAATCCTAAAGATAGATCTATTGGGCCTAACAAACCCCATCCAAAGTACCGGATGCTTTAGTACTTCGAAATTTATATCATATCCGAAGGGTGTCCCAGAATGATGGGGATATTCTTATATATGCATCTTGTTAATGTCGGTTACCAGGTGTTCACCATATGAATGATTTTTATCTCTATGTATGGGATGTGTATTGAAATATGAAATCTTGTGGTCTATTGTTACGATTTGATATATATAGGTTAAACCTATAACTCACCAACATTTTTGTTGACGTTTAAAGCATGTTTATTCTCAGGTGAATATTAAGAGCTTCCGCTGTTGCATACTAAAATAAGGACAAGATTTGGAGTCCATGTTTGTATGATATTGTGTAAAAACTGCATTCAAGAAACTGATTTCGATGTAACATATTTGTATTGTAAACCATTATGTAATGGTCGTGTGTAAACAGGATATTTTAGATTATCATTATTTGATAATCTACGTAAAGCTTTTTAAACCTTTATTAATGAAATAAAGGTTATGGTTTGTTTTAAAAATGAATGCAGTCTTTGAAAAACGTCTCATATAGAGGTCAAAACCTCGCAACGAAATCAATTAATATGGAACGTTTTTAATCAATAAGAACGGGACATTTCAGTTGGTATCCGAGCGTTGGTCTTAGAGAACCAGAATTTTGCATTAGTGTGTCTTATCGAGTTTGTTAGGATGCATTAGTGAGTCTGGACTTCGACCGTGTTTACTTGAAAAATGATTGCTTAACAAATTTTGTTGGAAACTATATATTTTTAACATGTGAATATTATGTGATATATTAATCTCTTAACGCGTTTGATATTATGTGATAGATGTCTACCTCTAGAACAAGTCCCATTGACTCACCTAATAATAATGAAGAGTCAAATGTAAATTGGAATGATTCGTGGACTGATTCACAAGTTCCCGAAGAGGAACCGGAAGAAGAGTCGGAACCGGAAGAAGAATCGGAACCGGAAGAAGAATCGGAACCGGATGAAGAAATAGAACCGGTGGGGGAAATAATAAAACGGTTAAGTAAAAGAAAATCCTCAACCAACCGACCAAGGTTAATTATGGTCAATGGTGTTTCCGCCAAGGAAGCAAAATATTGGGAGGATTACCAATTCTCCGATGAATCGGATTCCGACGAGAATTCCGATGATGTTATAGAAATTACCCCAACTGAATTTAAAAAGGCAAAAGAAAATAATAAGGGAAAGGGTATAAAAATAGAGAAATCTAATTCCAACCCCGATGAACTTTATATGTATCGTCAACCCCCGAAGTCCTTATGTTGTAACAATGACCCGGGAACCTCTAAACCACCAGGTTTTTCTAAACCTATGTGGATCACGACGGCTCGTATTAGGGGAACATCATATATCCCTAGAAACTTGGCAAAACGAACCAAAACCGAAGAAGAAGAAACAAGCGAGTCGGAATAAGATAGTTGTATTCGTGTGGTGTAATATATGTAATATAGTGTGCTTATGCTTTATGATATATGTAAAAATTGCTTGTATTAATAAGTATTTTTTTTTATGAATCTAACTCTTGTCTATTTTACAGTATAAAAACACAAAATGGATAGACAACCCAATATTTTAAGAGACCTACCCGGAGACATGATTGATGAAATCTTGTCTAGAGTCGGTCAGAATTCTTCGTCACAACTATTTAAGGCGAGATCAGTTTGTAAGACATTCGAAGAACGTTCCAAGAATGCCTTGGTTTATAAAAGGCTTTCGTTCGGAAGATGGGGGATATCACATTGGGAAATCCATAAGTTACGATGTGTTTACTTTGACGCATATATTGCGGGGAACCCAAATGCTATTTTACGCAATGGGTTAAGAAATTATTTTGACTCAATATATCCGAATATTGGACTTCGTGATTTAGAAAAAGCGGCTAACATGCAACATAAAGAAGCATGTTATGCTTACGGATTAGTAATGTTCGCTTCTCACCAAAGTGAGAACAAGAACATCGGGCTACAACTATTAAACAAAACGTTCCCACAAGTGACGGAGTCGGTAATTGGGGTAAGAAATGAGGTTTTTAGATTGTTACGGGACTGTTGGACATTACGTAACCCTCGTCCCTTTGACGACGTTACAACACGCTGTCTTATCAACGGCCATAACGGTTATGTTCCACAAGACCAAGGATGGGAAGTAGTCCTAGTAAAACCAGAATGCATGACTTGTTTCTGGACGTATGAATTACGTGTCTTTATTGCCTTTGCTGAACGACTTGTGTACTAGCTAGAATTATCTTCACAACCATCTTGTATCAAATTTATTGTGTGCTATATTTCATGCTATATGTAAAATAAGCGGTATTGTAAGTTTGTAAAATGTTGTGTAAAAGTTTGAACGCGAAATATTATTATAATCAGTTTTTCATATAGAATTGTAGTAGTTGAATTGTATATTAGCTACTAAGTATGAACTTAACGGGTAGGTACTACCCGAATTTAAACTTATAAAACGCTAATATGAAGAAAAAGCTTTTATAAATGAGTTCATATTATGCTACGAAATACTATTAACTACTCTTAATATTCTGTATGATTAACTTGTTCCATTTAACTTTTTGAAGGAAATGACACCGACTACTCGACACACCGTGAATATGAATGAAGAGGAATTCCGTACTTTTCTAGCTTCAAACATAGCCGCAGTACAGGCTGTGCTACATACCGACAATAACCTTGGATCTAGCAGTACAGGAAATCTTGTAGGATGCACCTACAAAGAATTCACTGCCTGCAAACCTTTGGAATTTGATGGAATCGAAGGACCGATCGGATTGAAACGGTGGACCGAGAAGGTCGAATCGGTGTTTGCCATAAGTAAGTGTACTGAAGAGGACAAAGTAAAGTACGCTACGCATACCTTCACAGGTTCTACGTTAACATGGTGGAATACCTATCTAGAGCAAGTGGGACAAGACGATGCGTACGCACTACCGTGGTCAGCATTCAAGCACTTGATGAACGAGAAGTACCGTCCCAGAACCGAGGTCAATAAGCTCAAGACAGAACTTAGAGGGTTACGAACCCAAGGATTTGATATTACCACGTACGAAAGACGATTCACAGAATTGTGCCTATTGTATCCGGGAGCATTCGAAGATGAGGAAGAGAAGATCGACGCGTTTGTGAAAGGATTACCGGAAAGAATCCAAGAAGATATAAGTTCACACGAGCCCGCCTCCATACAACAGGCATGTAGAATGGCTCACAAACTCGTGAACCAGATTGAAGAAAGAATTAAAGAACAGACTGCTGAAGAGGCCAATGTGAAGCAAGTCAAAAGAAAGTGGGAGGAAAACGGTGATAAGAATCACCAATACAACAACAACAGCAATTACAACAATAATCGTAACAATTGTCCCAACAATCGCAACATCAATCGCAAGTACAACAAACGGCCCAACAACAACAACAACAACAACAACAACAACAACAGCAACTACAACAATCATCCCAACAACAATAATAACCGCAACAACAACAACAACAATCAGAAGCAGCTATGCCAAAGGTGTGAAAAGAATCACTCGGGGTTCTGCACCAAATTTTGCAACAAGTGTAAAAGAAATGGTCATAGCGCGGTGAAGTGTGAGGTCTACGGACCAGGGGTTAATAGAACGAAAGGAACAAATGGTGTCGGAACGAGTAATGGCGGAGCAAGTAGTGTCGGAGCAAGTTATGCCAATATAGTTTGTTATAAATGTGGAAAACCGGGCCACATTATTAGAAATTGCCCGAACCAGGAGAACACGAATGGACAAGGCCGTGGAAGAGTTTTCAATATTAATGCGGCAGAGGCACATAAAGACCCGGAGCTTGTTACGGGTACGTTTCTTATTGACAATAAATCTGCTTACGTTTTATTTGATTCGGGTGCGGATAGAAGCTATATGAGTAGAGATTTTTGTGCTAAATTAAGTTGTCCATTGACGCCTTTGGATAGTAAATTTTTACTCGAATTAGCAAATGGTAAATTAATTTCAGCAGATAATATATGTCGGAATCGAGAAATTAAACTGGTTAGCGAAACATTTAAGATTGATTTGATACCAGTAGAGTTAGGGAGTTTTGATGTGATAATCGGTATGGACTGGTTGAAAGAAGTGAAAGCGGAGATCGTTTGTTACAAAAATGCAATTCACATTATACGAGAAAAAGGAAAACCCTTAATGGTGTACGGAGAAAAGGGCAACACGAAGCTACATCTTATTAGTAATTTGAAGGCACAAAAACTAATAAGAAAAGGTTGCTATGCTGTTCTAGCACACGTCGAGAAAGTACAAACTGAAGAAAAGAGCATCAATGATGTTCCCGTCGCAAAAGAATTTCCTGATGTATTTCCGAAAGAATTACCGGGATTACCCCCACATCGATCCGTTGAATTTCAAATAGATCTTGTACCAGGAGCTGCACCAATAGCTCGTACTCCTTACAGACTCGCACCCAGCGAGATGAAAGAACTACAAAGCCAATTACAAGAACTTTTAGAGCGTGGTTTCATTCGACCAAGCACATCACCGTGGGGAGCTCCTGTTTTGTTTGTCAAGAAGAAATATGGTACATTCAGGTTGTGTATCGACTACCGAGAGTTGAACAAACTTACCATCAAGAACCGCTACCCACTACCGAGAATTGATGACTTATTTGATCAACTACAAGGCTCGTCTGTTTATTCAAAGATTGACTTACGTTCCGGGTATCATCAAATGCGGGTGAAAGAAGATGATATTCCAAAGACTACTTTCAGAACACGTTACGGTCATTACGAGTTTATGGTCATGCCGTTTGGTTTAACTAATGCACCAGCTGTATTCATGGACCTTATGAACCGAGTGTGTGGACCATACCTTGACAAGTTTGTCATTGTTTTCATTGATGACATACTTATTTACTCAAAGAATGACCAAGAACACGGCGAACATTTGAGAAAGGTGTTAGAAGTATTGAGGAAGGAAGAATTGTACGCTAAGTTTTCAAAGTGTGCATTTTGGTTGGAAGAAGTTCAATTCCTCGGTCACATAGTGAACAAAGAAGGTATTAAGGTGGATCCGGCAAAGATAGAAACAGTTGAAAAGTGGGAAACCCCGAAAACTCCGAAACACATACGCCAGTTTTTAGGACTAGCTGGTTACTACAGAAGGTTCATCCAAGACTTTTCCAGAATAGCAAAACCCTTGACTGCATTAACGCATAAAGGGAAGAAATTTGAATGGAATGATGAACAAGAGAAAGCGTTTCAGTTATTGAAGAAAAAGCTAACTACGACACCTATATTGTCATTGCCTGAAGGGAATGATGATTTTGTGATTTATTGTGATGCATCAAAGCAAGGTCTCGGTTGTGTATTAATGCAACGAACGAAGGTGATTGCTTATGCGTCTAGACAATTGAAGATTCACGAACAAAATTATACGACGCATGATTTAGAATTAGGCGCGGTTGTTTTTGCATTAAAGACTTGGAGGCACTACTTATATGGGGTCAAAAGTATTATATATACCGACCACAAAAGTCTTCAACACATATTTAATCAGAAACAACTGAATATGAGGCAGCGTAGGTGGATTGAATTATTGAATGATTACGACTTTGAGATTCGTTACCACCCGGGGAAGGCAAATGTGGTAGCTGATGCCTTGAGCAGGAAGGACAGAGAACCCATTCGAGTAAAATCTATGAATATAATGATTCATAATAACATTACTACTCAAATAAAGGAGGCGCAACAAGGAGTTTTAAAAGAGGGAAATTTAAAGGATGAAATACCCAAAGGATCGGAGAAGCATCTTAATATTCGGGAAGACGGAACCCGGTATAGGGCTGAAAGGATTTGGGTACCAAAATTTGGAGATATGAGAGAAATGGTACTTAGAGAAGCTCATAAAACCAGATACTCAATACATCCTGGAACGGGGAAGATGTACAAGGATCTCAAGAAACATTTTTGGTGGCCGGGTATGAAAGCCAATGTTGCTAAATACGTAGGAGAATGTTTAACGTGTTCTAAGGTCAAAGCTGAGCATCAGAAACCATCAGGTCTACTTCAACAACCTGAAATCCCGGAATGGAAATGGGAAAACATTACCATGGATTTCATCACTAAATTGCCAAGGACTGCAAGTGGTTTTGATACTATTTGGGTAATAGTTGATCGTCTCACCAAATCAGCACACTTCCTGCCAATAAGAGAAGATGACAAGATGGAGAAGTTAGCACGACTGTATTTGAAGGAAGTCGTCTCCAGACATGGAATACCAATCTCTATTATCTCTGATAGGGATGGCAGATTTATTTCAAGATTCTGGCAGACATTACAGCAAGCATTAGGAACTCGTCTAGACATGAGTACTGCCTATCATCCACAAACTGATGGGCAGAGCGAAAGGACGATACAAACGCTTGAAGACATGCTACGAGCATGTGTTATTGATTTCGGAAACAGTTGGGATCGACATCTACCGTTAGCAGAATTTTCCTACAACAACAGCTACCATTCAAGCATTGAGATGGCGCCGTTTGAAGCACTTTATGGTAGAAAGTGCAGGTCTCCGATTTGTTGGAGTGAAGTGGGGGATACACAGATTACGGGTCCGGAGATTATACAAGAAACTACCGAGAAGATCATCCAAATTCAACAACGGTTGAAAACCGCCCAAAGTCGACAAAAGAGCTACGCTGACATTAAAAGAAAAGATATAGAATTTGAAATTGGAGAGATGGTCATGCTTAAAGTTGCACCTTGGAAAGGCGTTGTTCGATTTGGTAAACGAGGGAAATTAAATCCAAGGTATATTGGACCATTCAAGATTATTGATCGTGTCGGACCAGTAGCTTACCGACTAGAGTTACCTCAACAACTCGCGGCTGTACATAACACTTTCCACGTCTCGAATTTGAAGAAATGTTTTGCTAAAGAAGATCTCACTATTCCGTTAGATGAAATCCAAATCAACGAAAAACTTCAATTCATCGAAGAACCCGTCGAAATAATGGATCGTGAGGTTAAAAGACTTAAGCAAAACAAGATACCAATTGTTAAGGTTCGATGGAATGCTCGTAGAGGACCCAAGTTCACCTGGGAGTGTGAAGATCAGATGAAGAAGAAATACCCGCATCTATTTCCAGAAGATTCGTCAACACCTTCAACAGCTTAAAATTTCGGGACGAAATTTATTTAACGGGTAGGTACTGTAGTGACCCGAACTTTTCCATGTTTATATATATTAATTGAGATTGATATTTACATGATTAAATGTTTCCAACATGTTAAGCAATCAAACTTGTTAAGACTTAATTAATTGAAATATGTTTCATATAGACAATTGACCACCCAAGTTGACCGGTGATTCACGAACGTTAAAACTTGTAAAAACTATATGATGACATATATATGGATATATATATAGTTAACATGATACTATGATAAGTAAACATATCATTAAGTATATTAACAATGAACTACATATGTAAAAACAAGACTACTAACTTAATGATTTTTAAACGAGACATATATGTAACGATTATCGTTGTAAAGACATTTAATGTATATATATCATATTAAGAGATATTAATACATAATAATATCATGATAATATAATAATTTAAAATCTCATTTGATATTATAAACATTGGGTTAACAACATTTAACAAGATCGTTAACCTAAAGGTTTCAAAACAACACTTACATGTAACGACTAACGATGACTTAACGACTCAGTTAAAATGTATATACATGTAGTGTTTTAATATGTATTTATACACTTTTGAAAGACTTCAATACACTTATCAAAATACTTCTACTTAACAAAAATGCTTACAATTACATCCTCGTTCAGTTTCATCAACAATTCTACTCGTATGCACCCGTATTCGTACTCGTACAATACACAGCTTTTAGATGTATGTACTATTGGTATATACACTCCAATGATCAGCTCTTAGCAGCCCATGTGAGTCACCTAACACATGTGGGAACCATCATTTGGCAACTAGCATGAAATATCTCATAAAATTACAAAAATATGAGTAATCATTCATGACTTATTTACATGAAAACAAAATTACATATCCTTTATATCTAATCCATACACCAACGACCAAAAACACCTACAAACACTTTCATTCTTCAATTTTCTTCATCTAATTGATCTCTCTCAAGTTCTATCTTCAAGTTCTAAGTGTTCTTCATAAATTCCAAAAGTTCTAGTTTCATAAAATCAAGAATACTTTCAAGTTTGCTAGGTCACTTCCAATCTTGTAAGGTGATCATCCAACCTCAAGAAATCTTTGTTTCTTACAGTAGGTTATCATTCTAATACAAGGTAATAATCATATTCAAACTTTGGTTCAATTTCTATAACTATAACAATCTTATTTCAAGTGATGATCTTACTTGAACTTGTTTTCGTGTCATGATTCTGCTTCAAGAACTTCGAGCCATCCAAGGATCCATTGAAGCTAGATCCATTTTTCTCTTTTCCAGTAGGTTTATCCAAGGAACTTAAGATAGTAATGATGTTCATAACATCATTCGATTCATACATATAAAGCTATCTTATTCGAAGGTTTAAACTTGTAATCACTAGAACATAGTTTAGTTAATTCTAAACTTGTTCGCAAACAAAAGTTAATCCTTCTAACTTGACTTTTAAAATCAACTAAACACATATTCTATATCTATATGATATGCTAACTTAATGATTTAAAACCTGGAAACACGAAAAACACCGTAAAACCGGATTTACGCCGTCGTAGTAACACTGCGGGCTGTTTTGGGTTAGTTAATTAAAAACTATGATAAACTTTGATTTAAAAGTTTTTATTCTGAGAAAATGATTTTTATTATGAACATGAAACTATATCCAAAAATTATGGTTAAACTCAAAGTGGAAGTATGTTTTCTAAAATGGTCATCTAGACGTCGTTCTTTCGACTGAAATGACTACCTTTACAAAAACGACTTGTAACTTATTTTTCCGACTATAAACCTATACTTTTTCTGTTTAGATTCATAAAATAGAGTTCAATATGAAACCATAGCAATTTGATTCACTCAAAACGGATTTAAAATGAAGAAGTTATGGGTAAAACAAGATTGGATAATTTTTCTCATTTTAGCTACGTGAAAATTGGTAACAAATCTATTCCAACCATAACTTAATCAACTTGTATTGTATATTATGTAATCTTGAGATACCATAGACACGTATACAATGTTTCGACCTATCATGTCGACACATCTATATATATTTCGGAACAACCATAGACACTCTATATGTGAATGTTGGAGTTAGCTATACAGGGTTGAGGTTGATTCCAAAATATATATAGTTTGAGTTGTGATCAATACTGAGATACATATACACTGGGTCGTGGATTGATTCAAGATAATATTTATCGATTTATTTCTGTACATCTAACTGTGGACAACTAGTTGTAGGTTACTAACGAGGACAGCTGACTTAATAAATTTAAAACATCAAAATATATTAAAAGTGTTGTAAATATATTTTGAACATACTTTGATATATATGTATATATTGTTATAGGTTCGTGAATTAACAGTGGCCAAGTCTTACTTCCCGACGAAGTAAAAATCTGTGAAAGTGAGTTATAGTCCCACTTTTAAAATCTAATATTTTTGGGATGAGAATACATGCAGGTTTTATAAATGATTTACAAAATAGACACAAGTACGTGAAACTACATTCTATGGTTGAATTATCGAAATCGAATATGCCCCTCTTTATTAAGTCTGGTAATCTAAGAATTAGGGAACAGACACCCTAATTGACGCGAATCCTAAAGATAGATCTATTGGGCCTAACAAACCCCATCCAAAGTACCGGATGCTTTAGTACTTCGAAATTTATATCATATCCGAAGGGTGTCCCGGAATGATGGGGATATTCTTATATATGCATCTTGTTAATGTCGGTTACCAGGTGTTCACCATATGAATGATTTTTATCTCTATGTATGGGATGTGTATTGAAATATGAAATCTTGTGGTCTATTGTTACGATTTGATATATATAGGTTAAACCTATAACTCACCAACATTTTTGTTGACGTTTAAAGCATGTTTATTCTCAGGTGAATATTAAGAGCTTCCGCTGTTGCATACTAAAATAAGGACAAGATTTGGAGTCCATGTTTGTATGATATTGTGTAAAAACTGCATTCAAGAAACTGATTTCGATGTAACATATTTGTATTGTAAACCATTATGTAATGGTCGTGTGTAAACAGGATATTTTAGATTATCATTATTTGATAATCTACGTAAAGCTTTTTAAACCTTTATTTATGAAATAAAGGTTATGGTTTGTTTTAAAAATGAATGCAGTCTTTGAAAAACGTCTCATATAGAGGTCAAAACCTCGCAACGAAATCAATTAATATGGAACGTTTTTAATCAATAAGAACGGGACATTTCAACATAGTAGCCCCAACATGATTCTCGATGTATCTAAATACGATATTAAATAAAAACAAGTATCAAAGTGGTATTTAAACAGACAAAACAATTCACATGTGAAGGTATTACTTATACTAAGATCTAAAATTGCAAAATTCACCTTTAAAAATAGTAAAATATCATTTTCGGCAACTAAACTTCTTCGAACGGGGGAAAGCCTTACAAAAGTCTTGCTCGTAGCGCTGTTTTCAAGTTATCTTGCAAAAATGGGCCTAATCTGCAATTACAAATTTTTCGAAAAATTCTCCACAAAATTTGCCCGATTTTGTGGGGAATGTAGTGACTTCTAATATGTGTTTTGCGGCCATTAAATATCAACAAAACGAAACTACACTCTCATATATTCGCATTCAATATGAAATATAGAAACAAAATCAAAAATAAAGTTATGAATCTAGAGAAATAAAAAAGCGGCTAAAAATAATCGAACAACAAAACCAAGACGTTATAAAAGCAGCAACATTTTGTAGCTCTAGGTGAGATAGTAGCCCCAACATGATTCTCGATGTACCTAAATATGATTTTAAATAAAAACAAGTATCAAAGTGGTATTTAAACAGACACAACAATTCACATGTGAAGGTATTATTTATCCTTAGATCTAAAAGTGCAAAATTCACCTTTAAAAATAGTATAATGTCATTTTCGGCATCTAAACTTCTTCGAACGGGGGAAAGCCTTAACAAAGTCTTGCTCGTAGCACCGTTTTCTTGTTATCTTGCGAAAATGGGCCTAATCTGTGATTAAATTTTTTCGGAAAATTCTCCACAAAATTTTGCCCGATTTTGTGGGGAATGAAGTGACTTAAAATATGTGTTTTACGGCTATTAATTATCATCAAAACGAAACTACACTCTCATATATTTGCATTCAATATGAAACTTAGAAACAAAAACAAAAATTAGGTTATGAATCTAGAGAAGTAAAAAAGCGGCTAAAAATACTCGAGCAATTAAACCAAGACGTTATAAAAGCAGCAACGTTTTGTAGTTAGTGGTGAGATAGTAGCCCCAAAATGATTCTCGATTTACCTAAATACTCGATAAATAAAAACAAGTATCAAAGTGGTATTTAAAAAGACACAACAATTCACATGTGAAGGTATTACTTATCCTAAGATCTAAAAGTGCAAAATTTACCCTTAAAGATAGTAAAATGTCATTTTCGGCATCTAAACTTCTTCGAACGGGGGAAAGCCTTAACAAAGTCTTGCTCGTAGCGCCGTTTTCTAGTTATCTTGCGAAAATGTGCCTAATCTCTAATTGAAAATTTTTCGAAAAATTCTCCACAAAATTTTGCCGATTTTGTGGGGAATGTAGTGACTTCAAATATGTGTTTTGCGGCCATTAATTATCATCAAAATGAAACTACACTCTCATATATTCGCATTCAATATGAAATTTAGAAACAAAAACAAAAAATAAGGTTATGAATCTAGAGAAATAAAAAAGCGGCTTAAAATACTCGAACAATAAATCCAAGACGTTATAAAATCAGCAACGTTTCGTAGCTAGTGGTGAGATAGTAGCCCCAACATGATTCTCGATGTACCTAAATACAATATTAAATAAAAACAAGTATCAAAGTGGTATTTAAACAGACAGAACAATTCACAAGTGAAGGTATTACTTATACTAATATCTAAAAGTGGAAAATTCACCTTTAAAAATAGTAAAAAGTCATTTTCGGCATCTAAACTTCTTCGAACGGGGGAATGCCTTAAAAAATTCTTGCTCGTAGCGCTGTTTTGTAGTTATCTTGCGAAAATGGGCCTAATCTAATTAATTTTTTTTTGAAAATATCTCCACAAAATTTTGCCCGATTTTGTGGGGAATGCAATGACTTCAAATATGTGTTTTGCGGCCATTAAGTATCGTCAAAACGAAACTACAATCTCATATATTCGCATTCAATATGAAACTTAGAAACAAAAACAAAAATAAGTTTTGAATCTGGAGAAATAAAAAAGCGGCTAAAGATACTCGAACAATAAAACCAAGACGCTATAAAAGCAGCAACGTTTTGTAGCTAGTGGTAAGATAGTAGTCCCAACATGATTCTTGATGTACCTAAATACAATATTAAATAAAAACAAGTATCAAAGTGGTATTTAAAACGACACAACAATTCACATGTGAAGGTATTACTTATCCTAATATCTAAAAGTGCAAATTCAACTTTAAAAATAGTAAAATGTCATTTTCGGCATCTAAACTTCTTCGAACGTGGGAAAGTCTTAACAAAGTCTTGCTCGTAGTGCCGTTTTATAGTTATCTTGTGGAAATGGGCCTAATCTGCAATTGAAAATTTTTCGAAAAATTCTCCACAAAATTTTGCCCGATTTTGTGGGGAATGTAGTGACTTCAAATATGTGTTTCACGGCCATTAATTATCATCGAAACGAAACTACACTCTCATATATTCGCATTCAATATGAAATTTATAAATAAAAACAAAAATATGGTTATGAATCTAGAGAAATAAAAAAGCGACTAAAAATACTTGAACAATAAACCAAAGATGTTATAAAAGCAGCAACGTTTTGTAGCTCTAGGTGAGATAGTAGCCCCAACATGATTCTCGATGTACCTAAATATGATATTAAATAAAAATAAGTATCAAAGTGGTATTTAAACAGACACAACAATTTACATGTGAAGGTGTAACTTATCCTATGATCTAAAAGTGCAAAATTCACCTTGAAAAATAGTAAAATATCATTTTCGGCATCTAAACTTCTTCAAAAGAGGGAAAGCCTTAACAAAGTCTTGCTCGTAGCGCCGTTTTCTAGTTATCTTGCGAAAATGGGCCTAATCTGCAATTGAAAATTTTTCTAAAAATTCTCCACTAAATTTTGCCCGATTTTGTGGGGAATGTAGTGAAATGTCCCGTTCTTATTGATTAAAAACGTTCCATATTAATTGATTTCGTTGCGAGGTTTTGACCTCTATATGAGACGTTTTTCAAAGACTGCATTCATTTTTAAACCATAACCTTTATTTCATAAATAAAGGTTTAAAAAGCTTTACGTAGATTATCAAATAATGATAATCTAAAATATCCTGTTTACACACGACCATTACATAATGGTTTACAATTCAAATATGTTACATCGAAATCAGTTTCTTGAATGCAGTTTTTACACAATATCATACAAACATGGACTCCAAATCTTGTCCTTATTTTAGTATGCAACAGCGGAAGCTCTTAATATTCACCTGAGAATAAACATGCTTTAAACGTCAACAAAAATGTTGGTGAGTTATAGGTTTAACCTATATATATCAAATCGTAACAATAGACCACAAGATTTCATATTTCAATACACATCCCATACATAGAGATAAAAATCATTCATATGGTGAACACCTGGTAACCGACAATAACAAGATACATATATAAGAATATCCCCATCATTCCGGGACACCCTTCGGATATGATATAAATTTCGAAGTACTAAAGCATCCGGTACTTTGGATGGGGTTTGTTAGGCCCAATAGATCTATCTTTAGGATTCGCGTCAATTAGGGTGTCTGTTCCCTAATTCTTAGATTACCAGACTTAATAAAAAGGGGCATATTCGATTTCGATAATTCAACCATAGAATGTAGTTTCACGTACTTGTGTCTATTTTGTAAATCATTTATAAAACCTGCATGTATTCTCATCCCAAAAATATTAGATTTCAAAAGTGGGACTATAACTCACTTTCACAGATTTACTTCGTCGGGAAGTAAGACTTGGCCACTATTGATTCACGAACCTATAACAATATATACATATATATTAAAGTATGTTCAAAATATATTTACAACACTTTTAATATATTTTGATGTTTTAAGTTTATTAAGTCAGCTGTCCTCGTTAGTAACCTATAACTAGTTGTCCACAGTTAGATGTACAGAAATAAATCGATAAATATTATCTTGAATCAATCCACGACCCAGTGTATACGTATCTCAGTATTGATCACAACTCAAACTATATATATTTTGGAATCAACCTCAACCCTGTATAGCTAACTCCAACATTCACATATAGAGTGTCTATGGTTGTTCCGAAATATATATAGATGTGTCGACATGATAGGTCAAAACATTGTATACGTGTCTATGGTATCTCAAGATTACATAATATACAATACAAGTTGATTAAGTTATGGTTGGAATAGATTTGTTACCAATTTTCACGTAGCTAAAATGAGAAAAATTATCCAATCTTGTTTTACCCATAACTTCTTCATTTTAAATCCGTTTTGAGTGAATCAAATTGCTATGATTTCATATTGAACTCTATTTTATGAATCTAAACAGAAAAAGTATAGGTTTATAGTCGGAAAAATAAGTTACAAGTCGTTTTTGTAAAGGTAGTCATTTCAGTCGAAAGAACGACGTCTAGATGACCATTTTAGAAAACATACTTCCACTTTGAGTTTAACCATAATTTTTGGATATAGTTTCATGTTCATAATAAAAATCATTTTCTCAGAATAACAACTTTTAAATCAAAGTTTATCATAGTTTTTAATTAACTAACCCAAAACAGCCCGCGGTGTTACTACGACGGCGTAAATCCGGTTTTACGGTGTTTTTCGTGTTTCCAGGTTTTAAATCATTAAGTTAGCATATCATATAGATATAGAACATGTGTTTAGTTGATTTTAAAAGTCAAGTTAGAAGGATTAACGTTTGTTTGCGAACAAGTTTAGAATTAACTAAACTATGTTCTAGTGATTACAAGTTTAAACCTTCGAATAAGATAGCTTTATATGTATGAATCGAATGATGTTATGAACATCATTACTACCTTAATTTCCTTGGATAAACCTACTGGAAAAGAGAAAAATGGATCTAGCTTCAATGGATCCTTGGATGGCTCGAGGTTCTTGAAGCAGAATCATGACACGAAAACAAGTTCAAGTAAGATCATCACTTGAAATAAGATTGTTATAGTTATAGAAATTGAACCAAAGTTTGAATATGATTATTACCTTGTATTAGAATGATAACCTACTGTAATAAACAAAGATTTCTTGAGGTTGGATGATCACCTTACAAGATTGGAAGTGAGCTAGCAAACTTGAAAGTATTCTTGATTTTATGAAACTAGAACTTTTGGAATTTATGAAGAACACTTAGAACTTGAAGATAGAACTTGAGAGAGATCAATTAGATGAAGAAAATTGAAGAATGAAAGTGTTTGTAGGTGTTTTTGGTCATTGGTGTATGGATTAGATATAAAGGATATGTAATTTTGTTTTCATGTAAATAAGTCATGAATGATTACTCATATTTTTGTAATTTTATGAGATATTTCATGCTAGTTGCCAAATGATGGTTCCCACATGTGTTAGGTGACTCACATGGGCTGCTAAGAGCTTATCATTGGAGTGTATATACCAATAGTACATACATCTAAAAGCTGTGTATTGTACGAGTACGAATACGGGTGCATACGAGTAGAATTGTTAATGAAACTGAACGAGGATGTAATTGTAAGCATTTTTGTTAAGTAGAAGTATTTTGATAAGTGTATTGAAGTCTTTCAAAAGTGTATAAATACATATTAAAACACTACATGTATATACATTTTAACTGAGTCGTTAAGTCATCGTTAGTCGTTACATGTAAGTGTTGTTTTGAAACCTTTAGGTTAACGATCTTGTTAAATGTTGTTAACCCAATGTTTATAATATCAAATGAGATTTTAAATTATTATATTATCATGTATGAATATCTCTTAATATGATATATATACATTAAATGTCTTTACAACGATAATCGTTACATATATGTCTCGTTTAAAAATCATTAAGTTAGTAGTCTTGTTTTTACATATGTAGTTCATTGTTAATATACTTTATGATATGTTTTCTTATCATAGTATCATGTTAACTATATATATATATCCATATATATGTCATCATATAGTTTTTACAAGTTTTAACGTTCGTGAATCACCGATCAACTTGGGTGGTCAATTGTCTATATGAAACATATTTCAATTAATCAAGTCTTAACAAGTTTGATTGCTTAACATGTTGGAAACATTTAATCATGTAAATATCAATCTCAATTAATATATATAAACATGGAAAAGTTCGGGTCACTACAGTACCTACCCGTTAAATAAATTTCGTCCCGAAATTTTAAGCTGTTGAAGGTGTTGACGAATCTTCTGGAAATAGATGCGGGTATTTCTTCTTCATCTGATCTTCACGCTCCCAGGTGAACTCGGGTCCTCTACGAGCATTCCATCGAACCTTAACAATTGGTATCTTGTTTTGCTTAAGTCTTTTAACCTCACGATCCATTATTTTGACGGGTTCTTCGATGAATTGAAGTTTTTCGTTGATTTGGATTTCATCTAACGGAATAGTGAGATCTTCTTTAGCAAAACATTTCTTTAAATTCGAGACGTGGAAAGTGTTATGTACAGCCGCGAGTTGTTGAGGTAACTCTAGTCGGTAAGCTACTGGTCCGACACGATCAATAATCTTGAATGGTCCAATATACCTTGGATTTAATTTCCCTCGTTTACCAAATCGAACAACGCCTTTCCAAGGTGCAACTTTAAGCATGACCATCTCTCCAATTTCAAATTCTATATCTTTTCTTTTAATGTCAGCGTAGCTCTTTTGTCTACTTTGGGCGGTTTTCAACCGTTGTTGAATTTGGATGATCTTCTCGGTAGTTTCTTGTATAATCTCCGGACCCGTAATCTGTCTATCCCCCACTTCACTCCAACAAATCGGAGACCTGCACTTTCTACCATAAAGTGCTTCAAATGGCGCCATCTCAATGCTTGAATGGTAGCTGTTGTTGTAGGAAAATTCTGCTAACGGTAGATGTCAATCCCAACTATTTCCGAAATCAATAACACATGCTCGTAGCATGTCTTCAAGCGTTTGTATCGTCCTTTCGCTCTGCCCATCAGTTTGTGGATGATAGGCAGTACTCATGTCTAGACGAGTTCCTAATGCTTGCTGTAATGTCTGCCAGAATCTTGAAATAAATCTGCCATCCCTATCAGAGATAATAGAGATTGGTATTCCATGTCTGGAGACGACTTCCTTCAAATACAGTCGTGCTAACTTCTCCATCTTGTCATCTTCTCTTATTGGTAGGAAGTGTGCTGATTTGGTGAGACGATCAACTATTACCCAAATAGTATCAAAACCACTTGCAGTCCTTGGCAATTTAGTGATGAAATCCATGGTAATGTTTTCCCATTTCCATTCCGGGATTTCGGGTTGTTGAAGTAGACCTGATGGTTTCTGATGCTCAGCTTTGACCTTAGAACACGTCAAACATTCTCCTACGTATTTAGCAACATCGGCTTTCATACCCGGCCACCAAAAATGTTTCTTGAGATCCTTGTACATCTTCCCCGTTCCAGGATGTATTGAGTATCTGGTTTTATGAGCTTCTCTAAGTACCATTTCTCTCATATCTCCAAATTTTGGTACCCAAATCCTTTCAGCCCTATACCGGGTTCCGTCTTCCCGAATATTAAGATGCTTCTCTGATCCTTTGGGTATTTCATCCTTTAAATTTCCCTCTTTTAAAACTCCTTGTTGCGCCTCCTTTATTTGAGTAGTAATGTTATTATGAATCATTATATTCATAGATTTTACTCGAATGGGTTCTCTGTCCTTCCTGCTCAAGGCATCGGCTACCACATTTGCCTTCCCTGGGTGGTAACGAATCACAAAGTCGTAATCATTCAATAATTCAATCCACCTACGCTGCCTCATATTCAGTTGTTTCTGATTAAATATGTGTTGAAGACTTTTGTGGTCGGTATATATAATACTTTTGACCCCATATAAGTAGTGCCTCCAAGTCTTTAATGCAAAAACAACCGCGCCTAATTCCAAATCATGCGTCGTATAATTTTGTTCGTGAATCTTCAATTGTCTAGACGCATAAGCAATCACCTTCGTTCGTTGCATTAATACACAACCGAGACCTTGCTTTGATGCATCACAATAAATCACAAAATCATCATTCCCTTCAGGCAATGACAATATAGGTGCCGTAGTTAGCTTTTTCTTCAATAACTGAAACGCTTTCTCTTGTTCATCATTCCATTCAAATTTCTTCCCTTTATACGTTAATGCAGTCAAGGGTTTTGCTATTCTGGAAAAGTCTTGGATGAACCTTCTGTAGTAACCAGCTAGTCCTAAAAACTGGCGTATGTGTTTCGGAGTCTTCGGGGTTTCCCACTTTTCAACAGTTTCTATCTTTGCCGGATCCACCTTAATACCTTCTTTGTTCACTATGTGACCGAGGAATTGAACTTCTTCCAACCAAAATGCACACTTTGAAAACTTAGCGTACAATTCTTCCTTCCTCAATACTTCTAACACCTTTCTCAAATGTTCACCGTGTTCTTGGTCATTCTTTGAGTAAATAAGTATGTCATCAATGAAAACAATGACAAACTTGTCAAGGTATGGTCCACACACTCGGTTCATAAGGTCCATGAACACAGCTGGTGCATTAGTTAAACCAAACTGCATGACCATAAACTCGTAATGACCGTAACGTGTTCTGAAAGCAGTCTTTGGAATATCATCTTCTTTCACCCGCATTTGATGATACCCGGAACGTAAGTCAATCTTTGAAAAAACAGACGAGCCTTGTAGTTGATCAAATAAGTCGTCGATTCTCGGTAGTGGGTAGCGGTTCTTGATGGTAAGTTTGTTCAACTCTCGGTAGTCGATACACAACCTGAATGTACCATCTTTCTTCTTGACAAACAAAACAGGAGCTCCCCACGGTGATGTGCTTGGTCGAATGAAACCACGCTCTAAAAGTTCTTGTAATTGGCTTTACAGTTCTTTCATCTCGCTGGGTGCGAGTCTGTAAGGAGCACGAGCTATTGGTGCAGCTCCTGGTACAAGATCTATTTGAAATTCAACGGATCGATGTGGGGGTAATCCCGGTAATTCTTTCGGAAATACATCGGGAAATTCTTTTGCAATGGGAACATCATTGATGCTCTTTTCTTCAGTTTGTACTTTCTCGACGTGTGCTAGAACAGCATAGCAACCTTTTCTTATTAGTTTTTGTGCCTTCAAATTACTAATAAGATGTAGCTTCGTGTTGCTCTTTTCTCCGTACACCATTAAGGGTTTTCCTTTTTCTCGTATAATGCGAATTGCATTTTTGTAACAAACGATCTCCGCTTTCACTTCTTTCAACCAGTCCATACCGATTATCACATCAAAACTCCCTAACTCTACTGGTATCAAATCAATCTTAAATGTTTCGCTAACCAGTTTAATTTCTCGATTCCGACATATATTATCTGCTGAAATTAATTTACCATTTGCTAATTCGAGTAAAAATTTACTATCCAAAGGCGTCAATGGACAACTTAATTTAGCACAAAAATCTCTACTCATATAGCTTCTATCCGCACCCGAATCAAATAAAACGTAAGCAGATTTATTGTCAATAAGAAACGTACCCGTAACAAGCTCCGGGTCTTCCTGTGCCTCTACCGCATTAATATTGAAAACTCTTCCACGGCCTTGTCCATTCGTGTTCTCCTGGTTCGGGCAATTTCTAATAATGTGGCCTGGTTTTCCACATTTATAACAAACTACATTGGCATAACTTGCTCCGACACTACTTGCTCCGCCATTACTCGTTCCGACACCATTTGTTCCTTTCATTCTATTAACCCCTGGTCCGTAGACCTCACACTTCGCCGCACTATGACCATTTCTTTTACACTTGTTGCAAAATTTGGTGCAGAACCCCGAGTGATTCTTTTCACACCTTTGGCATAGCTGCTTCTGATTGTTGTTGTTGTTGCGGTTATTATTGTTGTTGGGATGATTGTTGTAGTTGCTGTTGTTGTTGTTGTTGTTGTTGTTGTTGTTGTTGTTGGGCCGTTTGTTGTAGTTGCGATTGATGTTGCGATTGTTGGGATAATTGTTGCGATTATTGTTGTAATTGCTGTTGTTGTTGTATTGGTGATTCTTATCACCGTTTTCCTCCCACTTTCTTTTGACTTGCTTCACATTGGCCTCTTCAGCAGTCTGTTCTTTAATTCTTTCTTCAATCTGGTTCACTAGTTTGTGAGCCATTCTACATGCCTGTTGTATGGAGGCGGGCTCGTGTGAACTTATATCTTCTTGGATTCTTTCCGGTAATCCTTTCACAAACGCGTCGATCTTCTCTTCCTCATCTTCGAATGCTCCCGGACACAATAGGCACAATTCTGTGAATCGTCTTTCGTACGTGGTAATATCAAATCCTTGGGTTCATAACCCTCTAAGTTCTGTCTTGAGCTTATTGACCTCGGTTCTGGGACGGTACTTCTCGTTCATCAAGTGCTTGAATGCTGACCACGGTAGTGCATACGCATCATCTTGTCCCACTTGCTCTAGATAGGTATTCCACCATGTTAACGCAGAACCTGTGAAGGTATGCGTAGCGTACTTCACTTTGTCCTCTTCAGTACACTTACTTATGGCAAACACCGATTCAACCTTCTCGGTCCACCGTTTCAATCTGATCGGTCCTTCGGTTCCATCAAATTCCAAAGGTTTGCAGGCAGTGAATTCTTTGTAGGTGCATCCTACACGATTTCCTGTACTTCTAGATCTAAGGTTATTGTTGGTATGTAGCGCAGCCTGTACTGCGGCTATGTTTGAAGCTAGAAAAGTACGGAATTCCTCTTCATTCATATTCACGGTGTGTCGAGTAGTCGGTGCCATTTCCTTCAAAATAGTTAAATGGAACAAGTTAATCATACAGAATATTAAGAGTAGTTAATAGTATTTCGTAGCATAATATGAACTCATTTATAAAAGCTTTTTCTTCATATTAGCGTTTTATAAGTTTAAATTCGGGTAGTACCTACCCGTTAAGTTCATACTTAGTAGCTAATATACAATTCAACTACTACAATTCTATATGAAAAACTGATTATAATAATATTTCGCGTTCAAACTTTTATACAATATTTTACAAACTTACAATACCGCTTATTTTACATAAAGCATGAAATATAGCACACAATAACTTTGATACAAGATAGTTGTGAAGACAATTCTAGCTAGTACACAAGTCGTTCAGCAAAGGCAATAAAGACACGTAATTCATACGTCCAGAAACAAGTCATGCATTCTGGTTTTACTAGGACTACTTCCCATCCTTGGTCTTGTGCAACATAACCGTTATGGCCGTTGATAAGACAGCGTGTTGTAACGTCATCAAAGGGACGAGGGTTACGTAATGTCCAACAGTCCCGTAATAATCTAAAAACCTCATTTCTTACCCCAATTACCGACTCCGTCACTTGTGGAAACGTTTTGTTTAATAGTTGTAGCCCGATGTTCTTGTTCTCACTTTGGTGAGAAGCGAACATTACTAATCCGTAAGCATAACATGCTTCTTTATGTTGCATGTTAGCCGCTTTTTCTAAATCACGAAGTCCAATATTCGGATATATTGAGTCAAAATAATTTCTTAACCCGTTGCGTAAAATAGCATTTGGGTTCCCCGCAATATATGCGTCAAAGTAAACACATCGTAACTTATGGGTTTCCCAATGTGATATCCCCCATCTTTCAAACGAAAGTCTCTTATAAACCAAGACATTCTTGGAACGTTCTTCGAATGTCTTACATACTGATCTCGCCTTAAATAGTTGTGCCGAAGAATTCTGGCCGACTCTAGACAAGATTTCATCAATCATGTCTCCGGGTAGGTCTCTTAAAATATTGGGTTGTCTATCCATTTTGTGTTTTTAAACTGTAAAATAGACAAGAGTTAGATTCATAAAAAAATACTTATTAATACAAGCAATTTTTACATATATCATAAAGCATAAGAACACTATATTACATATATTACACCACACGAATACAACTATCTTATTCCGACTTGCTCGTTTCTTCTTCTTCGGTTTTGGTTCGTTTTGCCAAGTTTCTAGGGATATATGATGTTCCCCTAATACGAGCCGTCGTTGTCCACATTGGTTTAGAAAAACCTGGTGGTTTAGAGGTTCCCGGGTCATTGTTACAACTTAAGGACTTCGGGGGTTGACGATACATATAAAGTTCATCGGGGTTGGAATTAGATTTCTCTATTTTTATGCCCTTTCCCTTATTATTTTCTTTTGCCTTTTTAAATTCAGTTGGGGTAATTTCTATAACATCATCGGAATTCTCGTCGGAATCCGATTCATCGGAGAATTGGTAATCCTCCCAATATTTTGCTTCCTTGGCGGAAACACCATTGACCATAATTAACTTTGGTCGGTTGGTTGAGGATTTTCTTTTACTTAACCGTTTTATTATTTCCCCCACCGGTTCTATTTCTTCATCCGGTTCCGATTCTTCTTCCGGTTCCGATTCTTCTTCCGGTTCCGACTCTTCTTCCGGTTCCTCTTCGGGAACTTGTGAATCAGTCCACAAATCATTCCAATTTACATTTGACTCTTCATTATTATTAAGTGAGTCAATGGGAATTGTTCTAGAGGTAGACATCTATCACATAATATCAAACACGTTAAGAGATTAATATATCACATAATATTCATATGTTAAAAATATATAGTTTCCAACAAAAATGTTAAGCAATCATTTTTAAAGAAAACACGGTCGAAGTCCAGACTCACTAATGCATCCTAACAAACTCGATAAGACACACTAATGCAAATTTTCTGGTTCTCTAAGACCAACGCTCGGATACCAACTGAAATGTCCCGTTCTTATTGATTAAAAACGTTCCATATTAATTGATTTCGTTGCGAGGTTTTGACCTCTATATGAGACGTTTTTCAAAGACTGCATTCATTTTTAAACCATAACCTTTATTTCATAAATAAAGGTTTAAAAAGCTTTACGTAGATTATCAAATAATGATAATCTAAAATATCCTGTTTACACACGACCATTACATAATGGTTTACAATACAAATATGTTACATCGAAATCAGTTTCTTGAATGCAGTTTTTACACAATATCATACAAACATGGACTCCAAATCTTGTCCTTATTTTAGTATGCAACAGCGGAAGCTCTTAATATTCACCTGAGAATAAACATGCTTTAAACGTCAACAAAAATGTTGGTGAGTTATAGGTTTAACCTATATATATCAAATCGTAACAATAGACCACAAGATTTCATATTTCAATACACATCCCATACATAGAGATAAAAATCATTCATATGGTGAACACCTGGTAACCGACAATAACAAGATACATATATAAGAATATCCCCATCATTCCGGGACACCCTTCGGATATGATATAAATTTCGAAGTACTAAAGCATCCGGTACTTTGGATGGGGTTTGTTAGGCCCAATAGATCTATCTTTAGGATTCGCGTCAATTAGGGTGTCTGTTCCCTAATTCTTAGATTACCAGACTTAATAAAAAGGGGCATATTCGATTTCGATAATTCAACCATAGAATGTAGTTTCACGTACTTGTGTCTATTTTGTAAATCATTTATAAAACCTGCATGTATTCTCATCCCAAAAATATTAGATTTCAAAAGTGGGACTATAACTCACTTTCACAGATTTACTTCGTCGGGAAGTAAGACTTGGCCACTATTGATTCACGAACCTATAACAATATATACATATATATTAAAGTATGTTTAAAATATATTTACAACACTTTTAATATATTTTGATGTTTTAAGTTTATTAAGTCAGCTGTCCTCGTTAGTAACCTATAACTAGTTGTCCACAGTTAGATGTACATAAATAAATCGATAAATATTATCTTGAATCAATCCACGACCCAGTGTATACGTATCTCAGTATTGATCACAACTCAAACTATATATATTTTGGAATCAACCTCAACCCTGTATAGCTAACTCCAACATTCACATATAGAGTGTCTATGGTTGTTCCGAAATATATATAGATGTGTCGACATGATAGGTCGAAACATTGTATACGTGTCTATGGTATCTCAAGATTACATAATATACAATACAAGTTGATTAAGTTATGGTTGGAATAGATTTGTTACCAATTTTCACGTAGCTAAAATGAGAAAAATTATCCAATCTTGTTTTACCCATAACTTCTTCATTTTAAATCCGTTTTGAGTGAATCAAATTGCTATGATTTCATATTGAACTCTATTTTATGAATCTAAACAGAAAAAGTATAGGTTTATAGTCGGAAAAATAAGTTACAAGTCGTTTTTGTAAAGGTAGTCATTTTAGTCGAAAGAACGACGTCTAGATGACCATTTTAGAAAACATACTTCCACTTTGAGTTTAACCATAATTTTTGGATATAGTTTCATGTTCATAATAAAAATCATTTTCTCAGAATAACAACTTTTAAATCAAAGTTTATCATAGTTTTTAATTAACTAACCCAAAACAGCCCGCGGTGTTACTACGACGGCGTAAATCCGGTTTTACGGTGTTTTTCGTGTTTCCAGATTTTAAATCATTAAGTTAGCATATCATATAGATATAGAACATGTGTTTAGTTGATTTTAAAAGTCAAGTTAGAAGGATTAACTTTTGTTTGCGAACAAGTTTAGAATTAACTAAACTATGTTCTAGTGATTACAAGTTTAAACCTTCGAATAAGATAGCTTTATATGTATGAATCGAATGATGTTATGAACATCATTACTACCTTAATTTCCTTGGATAAACCTACTGGAAAAGAGAAAAATGGATCTAGCTTCAATGGATCCTTGGATGGCTCGAAGTTCTTGAAGCAGAATCATGACACGAAAACAAGTTCAAGTAAGATCATCACTTGAAATAAGATTGTTATAGTTATAGAAATTGAACCAAAGTTTGAATATGATTATTACCTTGTATTAGAATGATAACCTACTGTAAGAAACAAAGATTTCTTGATGTTGGATGATCACCTTACAAGATTGGAAGTGAGCTAGCAAACTTGAAAGTATTCTTGATTTTATGAAACTAGAACTTTTGGAATTTATGAAGAACACTTAGAACTTGAAGATAGAACTTGAGAGAGATCAATTAGATGAAGAAAATTGAAGAATGAAAGTGTTTGTAGGTGTTTTTGGTCGTTGGTGTATGGATTAGATATAAAGGATATGTAATTTTGTTTTCATGTAAATAAGTCATGAATGATTACTCATATTTTTGTAATTTTATGAGATATTTCATGCTAGTTGCCAAATGATGGTTCCCACATGTGTTAGGTGACTCACATGGGCTGCTAAGAGCTGATCATTGGAGTGTATATACCAATAGTACATACATCTAAAAGCTGTGTATTGTACGAGTACGAATACGGGTGCATACGAGTAGAATTGTTAATGAAACTGAACGAGGATGTAATTGTAAGCATTTTTGTTAAGTAGAAGTATTTTGATAAGTGTATTGAAGTCTTTCAAAAGTTTATAAATACATATTAAAACACTACATGTATATACATTTTAACTGAGTCGTTAAGTCATCGTTAGTCGTTACATGTAAGTGTTGTTTTGAAACCTTTAGGTTAACGATCTTGTTAAATGTTGTTAACCCAATGTTTATAATATCAAATGAGATTTTAAATTATTATATTATCATGATATTATCATGTATGAATATCTCTTAATATGATATATATACATTAAATGTCTTTACAACGATAATCGTTACATATATGTCTCGTTTAAAAATCATTAAGTTAGTAGTCTTGTTTTTACATATGTAGTTCATTGTTAATATACTTTATGATATGTTTTCTTATCATAGTATCATGTTAACTATATATATATATCCATATATATGTCATCATATAGTTTTTACAAGTTTTAACGTTCGTGAATCACCGATCAACTTGGGTGGTCAATTGTCTATATGAAACATATTTCAATTAATCAAGTCTTAACAAGTTTGATTGCTTAACATGTTGGAAACATTTAATCATGTAAATATCAATCTCAATTAATATATATAAACATGGAAAAGTTCGGGTCACTACATGTAGTGACTTCAAATATGTGTTTTACTGTAGTGACCCGAACTTTTCCATGTTTATATATACTAATTGAGATTGATATTTACATGATTAAATGTTTCCAACATGTTAAGCAATCAAACTTGTTAAGACTTGATTAATTGAAATAGGTTTCATATAGACAATTGACCACCCAAGTTGACCGGTGATTCACGAACGTTAAAACTTGTAAAAACTATATGATGACATATATATGGTTATATATATAGTTAACATGATATTATGATAAGTAAACATATCATTAATTATATTAACAATGAACTACATATGTAAAAACAAGACTACTAACTTAATGATTTTGAAACGAGACATATATGTAACGATTATCGTTGTAACGACATTTAATGTATATATATCATATTAAGAGATATCCGTACATCATAATATCATGATAATATAATAATTTAAAATCTCTTTTGATATTATAAACATTGGGTTAACAACATTTAACAAGATCGTTAACCTAAAGGTTTCAAAACAACATTTACATGTAACGACTAACGATGACTTAACGACTCAGTTAAAATGTATATACATGTAGTGTTTTAATATGTATTCATACACTTTTGAAAGACTTCAAGACACTTATCAAAATACTTCTACTTAACAAAAATGCTTACAATTACATCCTCGTTCAGTTTCATCAACAATTCTACTCGTATGCACCCGTATTCGTACTCGTACAATACACAGCTTTTAGATGTATGTACTATTGGTATATACACTCCAATGATCAGCTCTTAGCAGCCCATGTGAGTCACCTAACACATGTGGGAACCATCATTTGGCAACTAGCATGAAATATCTCATAAAATTACAAAAATATGAGTAATCATTCATGACTTATTTACATGAAAACAAAATAACATATCCTTTATATCTAATCCATACACCAACGACCAAAAACACCTACAAACACTTTCATTCTTCAATTTTCTTCATCTAATTGATCTCTCTCAAGTTCTATCTTCAAGTTCTAAGTGTTCTTCATAAATTCCAAAAGTTCTAGTTTCATAAAATTAAGAATACTTTCAAGTTTGCTAGCTCACTTCCAATCTTGTAAGGTGATCATCCAACCTCAAGAAATCTTTGTTTCTTACAGTAGGTTATCATTCTAATACAAGGTAATAATCATATTCAAACTTTGGTTCAATTTCTATAACTATAACAATCTTATTTCAAGTGATGATCTTACTTGAACTTGTTTTCGTGTCATGATTCTGCTTTAAGAACTTCGAGCCATCCAAGGATCCATTGAAGCTAGATCCATTTTTCTCTTTTCCAGTAGGTTTATCCGAGGAACTTAAGGTAGTAATGATGTTTATAACATCATTCGATTCATACATATAAAGCTATCTTATTCGAAGGTTTAAACTTGTAATCACTAGAACATAGTTTAGTTAATTCTAAACTTGTTCGCAAACAAAAGTTAATCCTTATAACTTGACTTTTAAAATAAACTAAACACATGTTCTATATCTATATGATATGCTAACTTAATTATTTAAAACCTGGAAACACGAAAAACACCGTAAAACCGGATTTACGCCGTCGTAGTAACACCGCGGGCTGTTTTGGGTTAGTTAATTAAAAACTATGATAAACTTTGATTTAAAAGTTGTTATTCTGAGAAAATGATTTTTATTATGAACATGAAACTATATCCAAAAATTATGGTTAAACTCAAAGTGGAAGTATGTTTTCTAAAATGGTCATCTAGACGTCGTTCTTTCGACTGAAATGACTACCTTTACAAAAATGACTTGTAACTTATTTTTCCGACTATAAACCTATACTTTTTCTGTTTAGATTTATAAAATAGGGTTCAATATGAAATCATAGCAATTTGATTCACTCAAAACGGATTTAAAATGAAGAAGTTATGGGTAAAACAAGATTGGATAATTTTTCTCATTTTAGCTACGTGAAAATTGGTAACAAATCTATTCCAACCATAACTTAATCAACTTGTATTGTATATTATGTAATCTTGAGATACCATAGACACGTATACAATGTTTCAACCTATCATGTCGACACATCTATATATATTTCGGAACAACCATAGACACTCTATATGTGAATGTTGGAGTTAGCTATACAGGGTTGAGGTTGATTCCAAAATATATATAGTTTGAGTTGTGATCAATACTGAGATACGTATACACTGGGTCGTGGATTGATTCAAGATAATATTTATCGATTTATTTCTGTACATCTAACTGTGGACAACTAGTTGTAGGTTACTAACGAGGACAGCTGACTTAATAAACTTAAAACATCAAAATATATTAAAAGTGTTGTAAATATATTTTGAACATACTTTGATATATATGTATATATTGTTATAGGTTCGTGAATCAACCAGTGGCCAAGTCTTACTTCCCGACGAAGTAAAAATCTGTGAAAGTGAGTTATAGTCCCACTTTTAAAATCTAATATTTTTGGGATGAGAATACATGCAGGTTTTATAAATGATTTACAAAATAGACACAAGTACGTGAAACTACATTCTATGGTTGAATTATCGAAATCGAATATGCCCCTTTTTATTAAGTCTGGTAATCTAAGAATTAGGGAACAGACACCCTAATTGACGTGAATCCTAAAGATAGATCTATTGGGCTTAACAAACCCCATCCAAAGTACCGGATGCTTTAGTACTTCAAAATTTATATCATATCCGAAGGGTGTCCCGGAATGATGGGGATATTCTTATATATGCATCTTGTTAATGTCGGTTACCAGGTGTTCACCATATGAATGATTTTTATCTCTATGTATGGGATGTGTATTGAAATATGAAATCTTGTGGTCTATTATTATGATTTGATGTATATAGGTTAAACCTATAACTCACCAACATTTTTGTTGACGTTTTAAGCATGTTTATTCTCAGGTGATTATTAAGAGCTTCCGCTGTCGCATACTTAAATAAGGACGAGATTTGGAGTCCATGCTTGTATGATATTGTGTAAAAACTGCATTCAAGAAACTTATTTTGTTGTAACATATTTGTATTGTAAACCATTATGTCATGGTCGTGTGTAAACAGGATATTTTAGATTATCATTATTTGATAATCTACGTAAAGCTTTTTAAACCTTTATTGATGAAATAAAGGTTATGGTTTATTTTAAAATGAATGCAGTCTTTGAAAAACGTCTCATATAGAGGTCAAAACCTCGCAACGAAATCAATTAATATGGAACGTTTTTAATCAATAAGAACGGTACATTTCAGTTGGTATCCGAGCGTTGGTCTTAGAGAACCAAAATTTTGCATTAGTGTGTCTTATCGAGTTTGTTAGGATGCATTAGTGAGTCTGGACTTCGACCGTGTTTACTTGAAAAATGATTGCTTAACAAATTTTGTTGAAAACTATATATTTTTAACATGTGAATATTATGTGATATATTAATCTCTTAACGCGTTTGATATTATGTGATAGATGTCTACCTCTAGAACAAGTCCCATTGACTCACCTAATAATAATGAAGAGTCAAATGTAAATTGGAATGATTCGTGGACTGATTCACAAGTTCCCGAAGAGGAACCGGAAGAAGAGTCGGAACCGGAAGAAGAATCGGAACCGGAAGAAGAATCGGAACCGGATGAAGAAATAGAACCGGTGGGGGAAATAATAAAACGGTTAAGTAAAAGAAAATCCTCAACCAACCGACCAAGGTTAATTATGGTCAATGGTGTTTCCGCCAAGGAAGCAAAATATTGGGAGGATTACCAATTCTCCGATAAATCGGATTCCGACGAGAATTCCGATGATGTTATAGAAATTACCCCAACTGAATTTAAAAAGGCAAAAGAAAATAATAAGGGAAAGGGCATAAAAATAGAGAAATCTAATTCCAACCCCGATGAACTTTATATGTATCGTCAACCCCCGAAGTCCTTAAGTTGTAACAATGACCCGGGAACCTCTAAACCACCAGGTTTTTCTAAACCAGTGTGGAAAATTACGGCTCGTATTAGGGGAACATCATATATCCCTAGAAACCTGGCAAAACGAACCAAAACCGAAGAAGAAGAAACGAGCGAGTCGGAATAAGATAGTTGTATTCGTGTGGTGTAATATATGTAATATAGTGTGCTTATGCTTTATGATATATGTAAAAATTGCTTGTATTAATAAGTATTTTTTTATGAATCTAACTCTTGTCTATTTTACAGTTTAAAAACACAAAATGGATAGACAACCCAATATTTTAAGAGACCTACCCGGAGACATGATTGATGAAATCTTGTCTAGAGTCGGTCAGAATTCCTCGGCACAACTATTTAAGGCGAGATCAGTTTGTAAGACATTCGAAGAACGTTCCAAGAATGTCTTGGTTTATAAGAGACTTTCTTTTGAAAGATGGGGGATATCACATTGGGAAACCCATAAGTTACGATGTGTTTACTTTGACGCATATATTGCGGGGAACCCAAATGCTATTTTACGCAACGGGTTAAGAAATTATTTTGACTCAATATATCCGAATATTGGACTTCGTGATTTAGAAAAAGCGGCTAACATGCAACATAAAGAAGCATGTTATGCTTATGGATTAGTAATGTTCGCTTCTCACCAATGTGAGAACAAGAACATCGGGCTACAACTATTAAACAAAACGTTTCCACAAGTGACGGAGTCGGTAATTGGGGTAAGAAATGAGGTTTTTAGATTATTACGGGACTGTTGGACATTACGTAACCCTCGTCCCTTTGACGACATTACAACACGCTGTCTTATCAACGGCCATAACGGTTATGTTCCACAAGACCAAGGATGGGAAGTAGTCCTAGTAAAACCAGAATGCATGACTTGTTTCTGGACGTATGAATTACGTGTCTTTATTGCCTTTGCTGAACGACTTGTGTACTAGCTAGAATTATCTTCACAACTATCTTGTATCAAAGTTATTGTGTGCTATATTTCATGCTTTATGTAAAATAAGCGGTATTGTAAGTTTGTAAAATATTGTATAAAAGTTTGAACGCGAAATATTATTATAATCAGTTTTTCATATAGAATTGTAGTAGTTGAATTGTATATTAGCTACTAAGTATGAAATTAACGGGTAGGTACTACCCGAATTTAAACTTATAAAACGCTAATATGAAGAAAAAGCTTTTATAAATGAGTTCATATTATGCTACGAAATACTATTAACTACTCTTAATATTCTGTATGATTAACTTGTTCCATTTGACTATTTTGAAGGAAATGGCACCAACTACTCGACACACCGTGAATATGAATGAAGAGGAATTCCGTACTTTTCTAGCTTCAAACATAGCCGCAGTACAGGCTGCGCTACCTACCAACAATAACCTTGGATCTAGCAGTACAGGAAATCATGTAGGATGCACCTACAAAGAATTCACTGCCTGCAAACCTTTGGAATTTGATGGAACCGAAGGACCGATCGGATTGAAACGGTGGACCGAGAAGGTCGAATCGGTGTTTGCCATAAGTAAGTGTACTGAAGAGGACAAAGTGAAGTACGCTACGCATACCTTCACGGGTTCTGCGTTAACATGGTGGAATACCTATCTAGAGCAAGTGGGACAAGACGATGCGTACGCACTACCGTGGTCAGCATTCAAGCACTTGATGAACGAGAAGTACCGTCCCAGAACCGAGGTCAATAAGCTCAAGACAGAACTTAGAGGGTTACGAACCCAAGGATTTGATATTACCACGTACGAAAGACGATTCACAGAATTGTGCCTATTGTGTCCGGGAGCATTCGAAGATGAGGAAGAGAAGATCGACGCGTTTGTGAAAGGATTACCGGAAAGAATCCAAGAAGATATAAGTTCACACGAGCCCGCCTCCATACAACAGGCATGTAGAATGGCTCACAAACTAGTGAACCAGATTGAAGAAAGAATTAAAGAACAGACTGCTGAAGAGGCCAATGTGAAGCAAATCAAAAGAAAGTGGGAGGAAAACGGTGATAAGAATCACCAATACAACAACAACAGCAATTACAACAATAATCGCAACAATTATCAAAACAATCGCAACATCAATCGCAACTACAACAAACGGCCCAACAACAACAACAACAACAACAACAGCAACTACAACAATCATCCCAACAACAATAATAACCGCAACAACAACAACAATCAGAAGCAGCTATGCCAAAGGGGTGAAAAGAATCACTCGGGGTTCTGCACCAAATTTTGCAACAAGTGTAAAAGAAATGGTCATAGCGCGGCGAAGTGTGAGGTCTACGGACCAGGGGTTAATAGAACAAAAGGAACAAATGGTATCGGAACGAGTAATGGCGGAGCAAGTAGTGTCGGAGCAAGTTATGCCAATGTAGTTTGTTATAAATGTGGAAAACCGGGCCATATTATTAGAAATTGCCCGAACCAGGAGAACACGAATGGACAAGGCCGCGGAAGAGTTTTCAATATTAATGCGGCAGAGGCACAAGAAGACCCGGAGCTTGTTACGGGTACGTTTCTTATTGACAATAAATCTGCTTACGTTTTATTTGATTCGGGTGCGGATAGAAGCTATATGAGTAGAGATTTTTGTGCTAAATTAAGTTGTCCATTGACGCCTTTGGATAGTAAATTTTTACTCGAATTAGCAAATGGTAAATTAATTTCAGCAGATAATATATGTCGGAATCGAGAAATTAAACTGGTTAGCGAAACATTTAAGATTGATTTGATACCAGTAGAGTTAGGGAGTTTTGATGTGATAATCGGTATGGACTGGTTGAAAGAAGTGAAAGCAGAGATCGTTTGTTACAAAAATGCAATTCGCATTATACGAGAAAAAGGAAAACCCTTAATGGTGTACGGAGAAAAGGGCAACACGAAGCTACATCTTATTAGTAATTTGAAGGCACAAAAACTAATAAGAAAAGGTTGCTATGCTGTTCTAGCACACGTCGAGAAAGTACAAACTGAAGAAAAGAGCATCAATGATGTTCCCATTGCAAAAGAATTTCCCGATGTATTTTCGAAAGAATTACCGGGATTACCCCCACATCGATCCGTTGAATTTCAAATAGATCTTGTACCTGGAGCTGCACCAATAGCTCGTGCTCCTTACAGGCTCGCACCCAGCGAGATGAAGAACTGCAAAGCCAATTACAAGAACTTTTAGAGCGTGGTTTCATTCGACCAAGCACATCACCGTGGGGAGCTCCTGTTTTGTTTGTCAAGAAGAAAGATGGTACATTCAGGTTGTGTATCGACTACCGAGAGTTGAAAAAACTTACCATCAAGAACCGCTACCCACTACCGAGAATCGACGACTTATTTGATCAACTACAAGGCTCGTCTATTTATTCAAAGATTGACTTACGTTCCGGGTATCATCAAATGCGGGTGAAAGAAGATGATATTCCAAAGACTGCTTTCAGAACACGTTACGGTCATTACGAGTTTATGGTCATGCCGTTTGGTTTAACTAATGCACCAGCTGTGTTCATGGACCTTATGAACCGAGTGTGTGGACCATACCTTGACAAGTTTGTCATTGTTTTCATTGATGACATACTTATTTACTCAAAGAATGACCAAAAACACGGTGAACATTTGAGAAAGGTGTTAGAAGTATTGAGGAAGGAAGAATTGTACGCTAAGTTTTCAAAGTGTGCATTTTGGTTGGAAGAAGTTCAATTCCTCGGTCACATAGTGAACAAAGAAGGTATTAAGGTAGATCCGGCAAAGATAGAAACTGTTGAAAAGTGGGAAACCCCGAAAACTCCGAAACACATACGCCAATTTTTAGGACTAGCTGGTTACTACAGAAGGTTCATCCAAGGCTTTTCCAGAATAGCAAAACCCTTGACTGCATTAACGCATAAAGGGAAGAAATTTGAATGGAATGATGAACAAGAGAAAGCGTTTTAGTTATTGAAGAAAAAGCTAACTACGGCACCTATATTGTCATTGCCTGAAGGGAATGATGATTTTGTGATTTATTGTGATGCATCAAAGCAAGGTCTCGGTTGTGTATTAATGCAACGAACGAAGGTGATTGCTTATGCGTCTAGACAATTGAAAGTTCACGAACAAAATTATACGACGCATGATTTGGAATTAGGCGCGGTTGTTTTTGCATTAAAGACTTGGAGGCACTACTTATATGGGGTCAAAAGTATTATATATACCGACCACAAAAGTCTTCAACACATATTTAATCAGAAACAACTGAATATGAGGCAGCGTAGGTGGATTGAATTATTGAATGATTACGACTTTGAGATTCCTTACCACCCGAAGAAGGCAAATGTGGTAGCCGATGCCTTGAGCAGGAAGGACAGAGAACCCATTCGAGTAAAATCTATGAATATAATGATTCATAATAACCTTACTACTCAAATAAAGGAGGCGCAACAAGGAGTTTTAAAAGAGGGAAATTTAAAGGATGAAATACCCAAAGGATCGGAGAAGCATCTTAATATTCGGGAAGACGGAACCCGGTATAGGGCAGAAAGGATTTGGGTACCAAAATTTGGAGATATAAGAGAAATGGTACTTAGAGAAGCTCAAAAAACCAGATACTCAATACATCCTGGAACGGGGAAGATGTACAAGGATCTCAAGAAACATTTTTGGTGGCCGGGTATGAAAGACGATGTTGCTAAATACGTAGGAGAATGTTTGATGTGTTCTAAGGTCAAAGCTGAGCATCAGAAACCATCAGGTCTACTTCTACAACCCGAAATCCCGGAATGGAAATGGGAAAACATTACCATGGATTTCATCACTAAATTGCCAAGGACTGCAAGTGGTTTTTATACTATTTGGGTAATAGTTGATCGTCTCACCAAATCAGCACACTTCCTGCCAATAAGAGAAGATGACAAGATGGAGAAGTTAGCACGACTGTATTTGAAGGAAGTCATCTCCAGACATGGAATACCAATCTCTATTATCTCTGATAGGGATGGCAGATTTATTTCAAGATTCTGGCAGACATTACATCAAGCATTAGGAACTCGTCTAGACATGAGTACTGCCTATCATCCACAAACTGATGGGCAGAGTGAAAGGACGATACAAACGCTTGAAGACATGCTACGAGCATGTGTTATTGATTTCGGAAACAGTTGGGATCGACATCTACCGTTAGTAGAATTTTCCTACAACAACAGCTACCATTCAAGCATTGAGATGGCGCCGTTTAAAGCACTTTATGGTAGAAAGTGCAGGTCTCTAATTTGTTGGAGTGAAGTGGGGGATAGACAGATTACGGGTCCGGAGATTATACAAGAAACTACCGAGAAAATCATCCAAATTCAACAACGGTTGAAAACCGCCCAAAGTCGACAAAAGAGCTACGCTGACATTAAAAGAAAAGATATAGAATTTGAAATTGGAGAGATGGTCATGCTTAAAGTTGCACCTTGGAAGGCGTTGTTAGATTTGGTAAACGAGGGAAATTAAATCCAAGGTATATTGGACCATTCAAGATTATTGATCGTGTCGGACCAGTAGCTTACCGACTTGAGTTACCTCAACAACTCGCGGCTGTACATAACACTTTCCACGTCTCGAATTTGAAGAAATGTTTTGCTAAAGAAGATCTCACTATTCCGTTAGATGAAATCCAAATCAACGAAAAACTTCAATTCATCGAAGAACCCGTCCAAATAATGGATCGTGAGGTTAAAAGACTTAAGCAAAACAAGATACCAATTGTTAAGGTTCGATGGAATGCTCGTAGAGGACCCAAGTTCACCTGGGAGCGTGAAGATCAGATGAAGAAGAAATACCCGCATCTATTTCCAGAAGATTCGTCAACACCTTCAACAGCTTAAAATTTCGGGACGAAATTTATTTAACGGGTAGGTACTGTAGTGACCCGAACTTTTCCATGTTTATATATACTAATTGAGATTGATATTTACATGATTAAATGTTTCCAACATGTTAAGCAATCAAACTTGTTAAGACTTGATTAATTGAAATAGGTTTCATATAGACAATTGACCACCCAAGTTGACCGGTGATTCACGAACGTTAAAACTTGTAAAAACTATATGATGACATATATATGGTTATATATATAGTTAACATGATATTATGATAAGTAAACATATCATTAATTATATTAACAATGAACTACATATGTAAAAACAAGACTACTAACTTAATGATTTTGAAACGAGACATATATGTAACGATTATCGTTGTAACGACATTTAATGTATATATATCATATTAAGAGATATCCGTACATCATAATATCATGATAATATAATAATTTAAAATCTCTTTTGATATTATAAACATTGGGTTAACAACATTTAACAAGATCGTTAACCTAAAGGTTTCAAAACAACATTTACATGTAATGACTAACGATGACTTAACGACTCAGTTAAAATGTATATACATGTAGTGTTTTAATATGTATTCATACACTTTTGAAAGAATTCAAGACACTTATCAAAATACTTCTACTTAACAAAAATGCTTACAATTACATCCTCGTTCAGTTTCATCAACAATTCTACTCGTATGCACCCGTATTCGTACTCGTACAATACACAGCTTTTAGATGTATGTACTATTGGTATATACACTCTAATGATCAGCTCTTAGCAGCCCATGTGAGTCACCTAACACATGTGGGAACCATCATTTGGCAACTAGCATGAAATATCTCATAAAATTACAAAAATATGAGTAATCATTCATGACTTATTTACATGAAAACAAAATAACATATCCTTTATATCTAATCCATACACCAACGACCAAAAACACCTACAAACACTTTCATTCTTCAATTTTCTTCATCTAATTGATCTCTCTCAAGTTCTATCTTCAAGTTCTAAGTGTTCTTCATAAATTCCAAAAGTTCTAGTTTCATAAAATTAAGAATACTTTCAAGTTTGCTAGCTCACTTCCAATCTTGTAAGGTGATCATCCAACCTCAAGAAATCTTTGTTTCTTACAGTAGGTTATCATTCTAATACAAGGTAATAATCATATTCAAACTTTGGTTCAATTTCTATAACTATAACAATCTTATTTCAAGTGATGATCTTACTTGAACTTGTTTTCGTGTCATGATTCTGCTTCAAGAACTTCGAGCCATCCAAGGATCCATTGAAGCTAGATCCATTTTTCTCTTTTCCAGTAGGTTTATCCGAGGAACTTAAGGTAGTAATGATGTTCATAACATCATTCGATTCATACATATAAAGCTATCTTATTCGAAGGTTTAAACTTGTAATCACTAGAACATAGTTTAGTTAATTCTAAACTTGTTCGCAAACAAAAGTTAATCCTTCTAACTTGACTTTTAAAATCAACTAAACACATGTTCTATATCTATATGATATGCTAACTTAATGATTTAAAACCTGGAAACACGAAAAACACCGTAAAACCGGATTTACGCCGTCGTAGTAACACCGCGGGCTGTTTTGGGTTAGTTAATTAAAAACTATGATTAACTTTGATTTAAAAGTTGTTATTCTGAGAAAATGATTTTTATTATGAACATGAAACTATATCCAAAAATTATGGTTAAACTCAAAGTGGAAGTATGTTTTCTAAAATGGTCATCTAGACGTCGTTCTTTCGACTGAAATGACTACCTTTAAAAAAACGACTTGTAACTTATTTTTCCGAATATAAACCTATACTTTTTCTGTTTAGATTCATAAAATAGGGTTCAATATGAAACCATAGCAATTTGATTCACTCAAAACGGATTTAAAATGAAGAAGTTATGGGTAAAACAAGATTGGATAATTTTTCTCATTTTAGCTACGTGAAAATTGGTAACAAATCTATTCCAACCATAACTTCATCAACTTGTATTGTATATTATGTAATCTTGAGATACCATAGACACGTATACAATGTTTCGACCTATCATGTCGACACATCTATATATATTTCGGAACAACCATAGACACTCTATATGTGAATGTTGGAGTTAGCTATACAGGGTTGAGGTTGATTCCAAAATATATATAGTTTGAGTTGTGATCAATACTGAGATACGTATACACTGGGTCGTGGATTGATTCAAGATAATATTTATCGATTTATTTCTGTACATCTAACTGTGGACAACTAGTTGTAGGTTACTAACGAGGACAGCTGACTTAATAAACTTAAAACATCAAAATATATTAAAAGTGTTGTAAATATATTTTGAACATACTTTGATATATATGTATATATTGTTATAGGTTCGTGAATCAACCAGTGGCCAAGTCTTACTTCCCGACGAAGTAAAAATCTGTGAAAGTGAGTTATAGTCCCACTTTTAAAATCTAATATTTTTGGGATGAGAATACATGCAGGTTTTATAAATGATTTACAAAATAGACACAAGTACGTGAAACTACATTCTATGGTTGAATTATCGAAATCGAATATGCCCCTTTTTATTAAGTCTGGTAATCTAAGAATTAGGGAACAGACACCCTAATTGACGCGAATCCTAAAGATAGATCTATTGGGCTTAACAAACCCCATCCAAAGTACCAGATGCTTTAGTACTTCGAAATTTATATCATATCCGAAGGGTGTCCCGGAATGATGGGGATATTCTTATATATGCATCTTGTTAATGTCGGTTACCAGGTGTTCACCATATGAATGATTTTTATCTCTATGTATGGGATGTGTATTGAAATATGAAATCTTGTGGTCTATTATTATGATTTGATGTATATAGGTTAAACCTATAACTCACCAACATTTTTGTTGACGTTTTAAGCATGTTTATTCTCAGGTGATTATTAAGAGCTTCCGCTGTCGCATACTTAAATAAGGACGAGATTCGGAGTCCATGCTTGTATGATATTGTGTAAAAACTGCATTCAAGAAACTTATTTTGTTGTAACATATTTGTATTGTAAACCATTATGTAATGGTCGTGTGTAAACAGGATATTTTAGATTATCATTATTTGATAATCTACGTAAAGCTTTTTAAACCTTTATTGATGAAATAAAGGTTATGGTTTATTTTAAAATGAATGCAGTCTTTGAAAAACGTCTCATATAGAGGTCAAAACCTCGCAACGAAATCAATTAATATGGAAAGTTTTTAATCAATAAGAACGGGACATTTCATTTACGGCCATTAATTATCATCAAAACGAAAATACACTCTCTTGTATTCGCATTCAATATGAAATTTAGAAATAAAAAACAAAAGATAAGGTTATGAATCTAGAGAAATGAAAAAGCGGCTAAAAATACTCGAACAATAAAACTAAGACGTTATAAAAGCAGTAACGTTTTGTATCTAGTTGTGAGATAGTAGCCCCAACATGATTCTCGATATACCTAAATACAATATTAAATAAAAACAAGTATCAAAGTGGTATTTTAAAAAACACAACAAATCACATGTGAAGGTATCACTTATCCTATGATTTAAAAGTGCAAAATTCACCTTTAAAAATAGTAAAATGTCATTTTTGGCATCTAAACTTCTTCGGACAGGGGAAAGCATTAACAAAGACTTGCTCGTAGCGCCGCCTTATAGTTATCTTGCAAAAATGGGCCTAATCTTCGATTGAATTTTTTTTTTGGAAAATTCTCTACAAAATTTTGCTCGATTTTGTGGGGAATGTAGTGACTTAAAATATGTGTTTCGCGGCCTTTAATTATCATCAAAACAAAACTACACTCTCATATATTCGCATAAAATAAGAAATTTAGAAATAAATACAAAAATAAGGTTATGAACCTGTAGAAATAAAAAAGCGGCAAAAAATACTCGAACAATAAAACCAAGACATTATAAAAGCAGCAACGTTTTGTAGCTAGTGGTGAGATAGTAGCCCAAACATGATTGCCGATGTACCTAAATACAATATTAAATAAAAACAACTATCATAGTGGTATTTAAACAGACACAACAATTCACATGTGAAGGTATTACTTATTATATGATCTAAAAGTGTAAAATTCACCTTTAAAAATAGTACAATGTCATTTTCGGCATCTAAACTTCTTCAAACGGGGGAAAACCTTAACAAAGTCTTGCTCGTAGCGCCGTTTTCTAGTTATCTTGTAAAAATGGGCCTAATCTACAATTGAAATTTTTTCGTAGAATTCTTCACAAAATTTTGCCCGATTTTGTGGGGAATGTAGTGACTTCAAATATGTGTTTTGCGGCCATTAAATATCATCAAAACGAAACTACACTCTCATATATTCGTATTCAATATGAAACTTAGAAACAAAAACAAAAATAAGCTTATGAATCTGGAGAAATAAAAAAGCGACTAAAGATACTCTAACAATAAAACCAAGGCGCTATAAAAGCAGCAACGTTTTGTAGCTAGTGGTAAGATAGTAGCCCCAACATGATTCTCGATGTACCAAAATACAATATTAAATAAAAACAAGTATCAAAGTGGTATTTAAAATGACACAACAATTCACATGTGAAGGTATTACTTATTCTAAGATCTAAAAGTGCAAAATTCACCTTTAAAAATAGTATAATGTCATTTTCGGCATCTAAACTTCTTCGAACGGGGGAAATCCTTAATAAAGTCTTGCTCGTAGCGCCATTTTATAGTTATCTTGAGAAAATGAACCTAATCTGCAATTGAAAATTTTTCGGAAAATTCTTCACAAAATTTTGCCCGATTTTGTGGGGAATGTAGTGACTTCAAATGTGTGTTTCGCAGCCATTAATTATCATCAAAACGAAACTACACTCTCATATATTTGCATTCAATATGAAATTTAGAAACAAAAACAAAAATAAGGTTATGAATCTAGAGAAATAAAAAAGCGGCTAAAAATACTTTAACAATAAAACAAAGATGTTATAAAAGCAGCAACGTTTTGTAGCTCTAGTTGAGATAGTAGCCCCCACATGATTCTCGATGTACCTAAATATGATATTAAATAAAAACAAGTATCAAAGTGGTATTTAAACAGACACAACAATTCACATGTGAAGGTATAACTTATCCTATGATCTAAAAGTGCAAAATTCACCTTTAAAAATAGTAAAATGTCATTTTCGGCATCTAAACTTCTTCAAAAGGGGGAAAGCCTTAACAAAGTCTTGCTCTTAGCGCCGTTTTCAAGTTATTTTGCGAAAATGGGCCGAATCTGCAATTGAAAATTTTTCTAAAAATTCTCCACAAAATTTTGCCCGATTTTGTGGGGAATGTAGTGACTTCAATAATGTGTTTTGCGGCCATTAATTATCATTAAAATGAAACTACACTCTCATGTATTTGCATTCAATATGAAATTTAGAAACAAAAAATAAAAGATAAGGTTATGAATCTAGAGAAATGAAAAAGCGGCTAAAAATACTCGAACAATAAAACCAAGATGTTATAAAAGCAGCAACGTTTTGTAGCTAGTGGTGAGATAGTAGCCCCAACATGATTCTCGATGTATCTAAATACAATATTAAATAAATACAAGTATCAAAGTGGTATTTTAAAAGACACAACCAATCACATGTGAAGGTATCACTTATCCTATGATCTAAAAGTGCAAAATTCACCTTTAAAGATAGTAAAATATCATTTTTGGCATCTAAACTTCTTCGGACGGGGGAAAGCATTATTAAAGACTTGCTCGTAGCGCCGTCTTATAGTTATCTTGCAAAAATGGGCCTAATCTGCGATTGAAATTTTTTTGGAAAATTCTCTACAAAATTTTGCCCGATTTTGTGGGGAATGTAGTGACTTAAAATATGTGTTTCGCGGCCATTAATTATCATCAAAACAAAACTACACTCTCATATATTCGCATTCAATATGAAATTTAGAAATAAAAACAAAAATAAGGTTATGAACCTATAGAAATAAAAAAGCGGCTAAAAATACTCGAACAATAAAAGCAAGACATTATAAAAGCAGCAACGTTTTGTAGCTAGTGGTGAGATAGTAGCCCAACATGATTGTCGATGTACCTAAATACAATATTAAATAAAAACAAGTATCAAAGTGGTATTTAAACAGACACAACAATTCACATGTGAATGTATTACTTATCATATGATCTAAAAGTGCAAAATTCACCTTGAAAAATAGTAAAATGTCATTTTCGGCATCTAAACTTCTTCAAACGGGGGAAAACCTTAACAAAGTCCTGCTAGTAGCGCCGTTTTCTAGTTATCTTGCAAAAATGGGCCTAATCTGCAATTGAAATTTTTTCATAAAATTCTCCACAAAATTTTGCCCGATTTTGTGGGGAATGTAGTGACTTCAAATATGTGTTTTGCAGCCATTAATTATCATCAAAACGAAACTACACTATCATATATTCGCATTCAATATGAAATTTAGAAACAAAAACAAAAATAAGGTAATGAATCTAGAAAAAATAAAAAAGTGGGTAAAAATAATCGAGCAATAAAAGCAAGACGTTATAAAAACAGCAACGTTTTGTAGCTAGTGGTGAGATAGCACCCCAACATGATTCTTGATGTACCTAAATACAATATTAAATAAAAACTAGTATGAAAGTGGTATTTAAACGGACACAACAATTCACATATGAATGTATTATTTATCCTAAGATCTAAAAGTTCAAAATTCAACTTTAAAAATAGTAAAATGTCATTTTCGGCATCTAAACTGCTTTGAAAGGGGGAAAGCCTTAACAAAGTCTTGCTCGTAGAGCCATTTTCTAGTTATCTTGCAAAAATGAGCCTAATCTACAATTGAAAATTTCTCGAAAAATTCAACACAAAATTTTGCCCGATTTTGTGGGTAATGTAGTGATTTCAAATATGTATTTTGCGGCCATTAATTATCATAAAAACGAAACTATACTCTCATATGTTCGCATTCAATATGAAATTTAGAAACAAAAACAAATATAAGGTTATGAATCTAGAGAAACAAAAAAGCGGTTAAAAATACTCGAACAATAAAACCAAGACGTTATAAAAGCAGCAACGTTTTGTAGCTAGTGGTGAGATAGTAGCCCCAACATGATTCTTGATGTACCTAAATACAATATTAAATAAAAACATGTATCAACTGGTATTTAAACAGACACAACAATTCACATGTGAAGGTATTACTTATCCTAAAATCCAAAAGTGCAAAATTCACCTTTAAAAATAGTAAAATGTCATTTTCGGCATCTAAACTTCTTCGAACAGCGGAAAGCTTCAACAAAGTCTTGCTCGTAGCACCGTTTTCTAGTTATCTTGCGAAAATAGGCCTAATATGCAATTGAAAATTTTTCGGAAAATTCTCCACAAAATTTTGCACAATTTTGTGGGGAATGTAGTGACTTCAAATATGTGTTTTGCGGCCATTAATTATCATCAAAACGAAACTACACTCTCATATATTCGCATTCAATATGAAATTTAGAAACAAAAACAAAAATAAGGTTATGAATCTAGAGAAATAAAAAAGCGGCTAATAATACTCGAACAATAAAACCAAGACGTTATAAAAGCAGTAACGTTTTGTAGCTAGTGGTGAGATAGTAGCTCCAACATGATTCTCGATGTACCTAAATACAATATTAAATAAAAATAAGTATCAAAGTGGTATTTAAACAGACACAAAAATTCACATGTGAAAGTATTACATATCCTAAGATCTAAAAGTGCAAAATTCACCTTCAAAAATAGTAAAATGTCATTTTCGACATCTAAACTTCTTCGAACGCGGGTGATGTGTGCGAGGTGTAGTACGAAATAGATTATATTTTACTACGAAATACTATTAAATACGATACAATTTACACAAGTTATTTATTTATTTACTGAATGGATATACCCAAACCTTTCTACAACACTTATATGCAGTGTACCTAATCGTAGAGTAGTGTAGTTTTTAGTAAGTCCGGTTCGTTCCACAGGGATACAGCTGAGTTTAACGCTATAAATATTTTAAACTACATTTGTATATATATATATATATATATATATATATATATATATATATATATATATATATATATATATATATATATATATATATATATAAGTAGTGCTATTATTATTATTATTATTATAAAAAGGGGGGTTTTTCCGTTTAATGACCGGTTTGTCGATTTTAAGATTTAAATTAAAGTTAAAACCTAATGTAAAATGTTAAATATAAATATAACTTAATTTAAAGTGTAAAGTAAATGACGATAAATAAAAGTCCGATAGATATAAGTACGATAATTATAATGACGATAAATAAAAGACCGTTGAGATATAAATTAAGAGAATTATGCTTATTTAAACTTCCGTAATCATGATGTTTGACGTGTTGATTTTAATTTATTACCATGGGTTAATTATCCTTTGTCCTGGATTATTCGATATGTCCATCTGGTTTTTGTCCATAATAGTCCATCGGTCATAAATATAAAGTGCGAGTATCCTCATCAAATTACCCTTATACCCGAAGTCAAATATTCCAACTAATTGGGGATTTAAACTGTAACAAGGTCTTAATACTTTGTTTATAATTACACCAGGTTATCGACTGCGTGTAATCCAAGGTTTTAATACTTTGTTAACAATTACACCAAGTGTCATTGTATGTAATCCACCCCTGTTTTAATGAGTCTATTGACTATTAATCCATTTCTGTGTCCGGTTAAATGAACGATTATTAATATTTATAAATATCCCGCCCATTGTGTCCGATCGAGTGTATGTGGTTATTTATAATTACCTCAAATTGTAAATCTCTATATTAAATTAACGAACTATCATTCAGTTAAACAAATATAAAGCCCATTATCCAATCTCCACAAGTGTCGGTCTTTTGTCCAAACCCCAATTATGGTCCAAAACCCAATAACCCCGTCTTAATATTTAGTTCAACATCACGATTACTTCGGCTTAAATAAACATAATAATAACTTAGCTACGAGACATTAATTTAAAAAGATTGAACATAACTTACAATGAGTATTAATCGCGTAGTGTTACACGGACAGAATTTCGACTTACAAACTTAAAACATTCGGCACTATAACCTTATTATTATTAACTTAATATTAAAATTATAATTATAAAATAAATATAAATATATTTGAGAGAGAGTAAGAGATCAGTGAATGAAGGTGTGTTAAACTCGTCGCCCAAACTTGCAATTTATAGGACCTGACCAAGTTTTTGAGGCCATGCGATCGCATGGGATATGTGTCTTCTGGCCATGTGATCGCATGGCTATCTGGGACAGCTCACATTGCTTTATTTTTTTGTTTGCCGACACATTTAAATAATATAATATAATATATATAATTTTATATAATTATATATATATATATATATATATATATATATATATATATATATATATATATATATATATATATATATATATATATATATATATATATATATATATATATATATATATATTATATTATATTATATTCATGTGCATAGTTGACTTGTAATTTTAGGCCCGTTGCGTCGCGCGTTGATAGTTGGTTCAGGTCCCGGTTCCAGATTTTCGAACGTCCTTACGTACGATTTAATATCTTGTACTTTACGTTTCACGGTTTGTACTCTTGTAATTTCTAGACGTTTCTCATCAATAATTTGAACCACTTGGATTGTACTTTGTACTTTTTAGTTTTTTGGTCGTTTGCGTCTTCAAATCGTCGAATCTGTCTTTTGTCTTCACCTTTTATTATTTAAACGAATATCACTTGTAAATAGAACAATTGGAACTAAAAACTTGTCTTTCTTGAAGGATAATGCTATGAAATATATGTTCATTTTTAGCATTATCAAATATTCCCACACTTGAGCATTGCTTGTCCTCAAGCAATATAGAACTTGAATATAGCTTTACTAGAATCACTTCTTTATTCTTCACACTATGTACATCAGTAATTTTAATATGGCGGTATGAACAATGGTAGTAACGATGTGGTTTACAGTCCCACATGACTATAAAAATTTAGATCCTTTAGGAAATTGGATCTTTATGAAAACATTTGATCTTTTGAAAATTCAATCTAGCTTTTACCCTAGATAAGTTTTCCAGAATAACCCTTCACCGGTGGTAGCAAAATGTTTTTATGGGTTTTGTGGGTTTCAGATTTTAAAATTTTAGCTCAAAACTTGTAGTTTTTTGTCACCCACTTGATAACCTTGTATTGGGAATGCAACACGTCCAGTATACTTGCTCCGTATATTACCTTTCGGTAAACTACCTTCCGGTTGTAAAGGAAAGCGTTGAACAAGCAACTGTTAAGGTAATGTCTAATGACATGCTTTTGATTATGGTCCACAACGTGTCGGATGCAATTACAATCCTTTGTAGGAGCAATAGCAAAGATCACCCTATAATTTTTTGGTCTGGCACAAGGTCCTGTCTTCGACCATTCTATGCAACCACCGTTCTTACAGTTGACACCCGATTTGGTTCAGGTGACCTAATGAATTCCGGTGAATTCTTAGGATTTTACGTTCAATGGTAATGAACGCATTGAAAATGGGTTTTCAGAAAACAAATCAGTTTGTAATTTGATCAAAATATTTTCTCGTTCAAGCTTGAATTTAGATATCATCGAATTCCATGAGTTTGTAATTCTCAATCTTTAAGGTCAATCTCAAGGATTGAGTAATATCAGGCTTAAATGCTGATTTTTGATCTTTAAGGAGATTATCCTTTCTGGAGATCTAATTCATTAGTCTTATAAGCTAATTTGCACGGTGCCCCCATTGTACGAGACAGATCCTCTCATGGATAGGATAAGTCTGACCACATGGCGACCATGTTTGATGCCGAGGTCCGTGGATTTCCAGCTGATTTTTGAGAAAACTTTTCAAGGTTTTTTGTAGACTCTACAACTGGTCTGAACGACAACTTCCTGACCTAAATCAAGAAGTGCGTGTCTTTTTCTCGAAAGACTTTACTTCCTTTTAAATTCTATTTATATTACAATAAACTGGGTAAAACTGATTAATATCGTCCAAAACAAAAGTATCTTCAATTATTTGTACAAAAATATGTGATATATGTTTTAAATAACTTGGTAAATTTTTCCCACACTTGGCTTTTATTTTTCTTTCTTTGCCTTTTTATTCTCTTCTATTCCATTTTAAATGAATTCAAGCTTTTTGGATTGTTTCTCAATTTATGTCCTTTCTGAGGTAACAATAATTTCGGTGTTAACACCTAGTTTATCGTTCATAAATATGTATAAACATGATTTTGAATTTTGAGTTCATTTAGTTGAATTTTTTTATAAAATTTTTACTAGAAGTGGGTAATCACTATATAAGACTAGGGCTGTTCTTTATTATCAGAGAGCACTAGATTCTAATACAACTACTGCGTTACTAGTAAAGTTTAATGGTGGCTATTAAACCAAGTGTATAAGTCAAAAAATTTTAAAACCGAAAGAATTTAATCCCTTCCCACAATTAAGATCTTGCAATGCCCGCATTGTCAAGAAATCAGTAACAATTTAAATTATTGAGGGTGATTAGCGTAGAAAAATGATTAAATTTTATCAAAGTTTCCAAACATATTGTTGTTTGTTTGAATGATAAATGGTGCACATCATTTGTTCATTCCTGCAGTTGTTATATCACATTTATTTTGCATCTTGTCGTTAAAATTAGTTGCTTTTGCTGAACTTAATGCCAGTCTTTGAAAGTTCGCTGTTTTACCCTGTTGTGTTCATTAAATAAAATACATACAATACAAATATAAACATGCATGGTATTTTGAAATGGGACTTAATATCCAACTTTCAAATTACAAAAATGAAATATTAGTACAAAATAAAAAAATCTTAAACATTACATAAAAGTATCAAAATGTTAAATGTTTAACATAAATAGATAAAAATAATAAAAGATAAGAAATCACCAATGGAACACTATTGATTTGGATAGGGATTCCAGTTCATATCATCACTCGGGTTCCATGGTTGGTGCTAGGTGTCCTGGTAGGCTTGATTGGGGTGGTACAGGTTAAAAGGTGGTCGCATGTCGGGCTGATGTGGTGGATAAAAAGCAGGCCGAGTCGGGATATAGTTATGTGGTACCTGATATGATAGCTGGCTCATGATTTGGTGCTGATGAACTTGCCAGCTATCGTGTTGGCGTCGCCTGGAGTGCTCATACTCATCCGCGGCTCTCCACTGCTCATACGGATGATGCCTAGCCTGGTTATTCATTTCCACCTCATCTATATGCTGGAAGACATCAGTATAACTATCCCTAACGACATCCCTAATGTCATCTGCTTCCTCCATCTCCTCATCCGAACCCCTCTCTACATGTGGATGGGTGCCCTGATATGGTATTGGCATATTGTGCCTCCGTTTTAGTACTTTTGCACCTTGATAAACCTGCAAGCCTATGCTCTCGGCTTGTTCCTCAATCTCTACCATCGGACCCCCATGCTCTTTATCTACACCTAAGTACTCTCCAATGAGAGTAACAAAAATACCTCCCCCTATAATACTTCCTGCTTGCATACCCTCAACCACTTTAGATAAATAGTGGCCTACGCAATAAGGAATGTTAACAAAGCTCCTCGGGTCTCGAATACACTTAAGGTAAAATAAATCGTTTAGGGTCATTTTTTCCTTGTTTCTACCCCTTTGTGTAATTGAGTTTGCTAAGAATCTATGTATTACATGGAGCTCTGCTCTGTCAATATCTAAGTAGGAGTGTCTTCCACCCCGAGTAAATTCCCTATATCTTGACATACGCCTCCATATGGCGTTAACGTCAAAATTCCTATCTACTCTTTCACCTTCAGCAATTAAACTATTACAATCAGGTGTAATAATCTCAGCGAGGGTGTAGATTAATAAAGCTCTAGCCATGTCCAACATGGACATTCTGTACATTGTACCTCCTAAAAGAAATCTAATAAAAATTTTATCTCCTATCATAGTAACTTCATTATTTAACTCTATAGTGCTAAGCAATTCAACACAACATTCTCTATATATAGTTCTACGTGTAGTAAATAAGCGGATCCAATCGTTAAATGCAGAGTTACCATACCTCTGAACTAGTAAATCCCTAACCGGTTCGGCTAGGTTAACCGCTTCCAAAGGCTCCCAATCGATTACCCGAGGCATTTCAATATTTTTGTGGTAAAGAATGTGCATGTTCTTTTGAAATTTTGGGTATTCTGTCCTACAACGATCGAATCTTAGGTTGGGATGTAACTGTTGGTCATCGATAAGTGGGTGCATAATCCTCGGGTGAGGCTGAAATTGACGATAATGAGTGTAAAACAGTGGTTCCGGCTCATAATATAGCATGTGTTGATCATAATGTTGTTGTTGTTCAGGTTATGGTTTCGGTTGTGGTTCTTGATCAGGTTCTTGTTCAGGTTCTTGTTCATGTTGTCTAGAAGATGATGTACCGTCCGTATCTGTATTTCTATGCAAAACACATTAAACACAAAATTTGTGCATCCAAATATGTATTAGTGTTAGCAAAATAACAAATTAAAACAATTACAATAACATGTTTAATCCATATTAAACTTATACTCATTTTCATATTTTTATCAATTCTACAATTTTTGAAATAAGCATATATGAAAAGGTATACAAAGTTCATAAGTATTCAACTCAAATAACATGTTAAAATAACCATTACTAGCAATTAAACAAGTTTCAAATGGCAATTACATCAATTTAATCAAGTTTATGAATTTTAGACTTAAAATGTCCACTTTGATGTTCAAAAATCATGTTTAGGATCAAAGTTTGGATCATTTAGCTACCTAAACATGTTACACTACTTAATTTAGCAATAATTAATAATAAAAATTGGCCATAACCTATTTATATCAAAAAGCCCCAAATTACTCAAGAACACAAACCCTAGATTTCTAAATTTTTTGAAGTTTAAGGCTTCAAATCATGACAAATAGCATCAATATAGGTTATATAAGCATAAAATACTAACAATTTAACTCTAATAAAGCTAGAAATCATCAAAATTAAATTAGGACAATTAATTATAATTATCACAAAAATTAGAAAATTTATGAGTTTAGAGGTGAAATTTCTACCTTTTTGCTTCCCCATCTGAAGAAAGGCATGATTGGAACGGATAATAGTAAGAAATTTCATGAATTTTAGTGAAAAAATGGTGAATTGTGAGAGGGTTCTGTGGGTGTATTCGTGAATGTGTGTGTGTTTTGTGAAGACAGAGAACCAGTTCGTGACCTTTTGTTCCTGACCAGTTTCTGGCCACCATGCGATCGCATGGTTTACAAGGCCTAACCCCATGCTATCGCATGAGGGTGTATTTTTTTGGCATACTTCAAATTAATAAGATTAAAAATAATGATAACAAAATTTGTCGACCCCCCCCTGGGTAAAGCAATATCGGTTCAACGACCTAGTCTTCAACTCACGACGAATTTTAAATATCAAATTTTTAACTTAATGAAATAAAGTTAATTTTTGTTTTTAAATTCACACCAAACTTAAATTTAAAATGCATAAAATTTTATATAAATATTATTAATTTTTCAAACTTACATTTAAAATAATATAGTTATATATTAATTTTAAAAACAAGGTAAAAATAAAAATAAAAATCTTTTTGGTCTTTTATCCCACTTTAATCAATCAAATATTATCAAAAATATACGTCCCTCTTTTGGGTAAAGTAATTTTGGCTATATTATCTAGTTTTACTCCTGACGAATTTTTGATATATTTTAAATTGATTGATTAAAGATATTTATACCTTATGAATAAACGGTAAATTTCGCAGTGATGAATTAAATTTTTGTATGATATTAATAATTTCGGTTTCGCATACCTAATTTTATTGAATATCAATTTAATACTTTATAGCGAACGATTCAGCGTTTATTATCAAAAGGTTAAAAGCAATAAATAAAAACAAATAAAAACTGTACATACTTACATGTGAGATAGAATTCTCAGAGACCTGCTTTAGTTGACTCGTAGGAGAGTCGTTGATGTGCAAAACGTGGTATATGAATTGTTGTATGAAATAGTATGAAAAAATACCGATTAAAGAGTGTTACACACTAACGGACAGTGTACCCGATCGTGTAGTAGTATAAATAATGGTTTAGTTCCGTGTATCGTTCCAAGGACAGTTGTATTAGTCAAACTAGAATTAGAAACTATATTATGATTAACTAAGTAAATGAAACTTAAAGGTACAAGATATTATGTTTTTGTGGCTATTTAACGATTTAACCAAATCAGAGAAGATTAAAAGTAAAAACAATATTTTTGGTATTTTAAGTTTATATAATGAAAACAAGTTCAAAGAAATCAAATAAGATAGTTTGATTTAGATCAAAGAGACGAAATGTTCATCTAGATATTTTACCCTCGGTATTGGATGTAAGTTATATTGTTAAGACCCGATTGAATGAATATGTATGTAAGTTACCTAATAGATTTACCAAGAGTTCTCTTTAGTAAATACGCAAACTCGATTACAAGATCAAGGGTTCCCTTTTCTCTATAGTTCTCGTGTTTGTAACCAAATAACTATGATATATATGCTAATCACCCAAATCGACTTGCCAAGAGTTCTCTTTAGCAAGTACTCAAACTAGAATTACTAAGTGGAGGGTTCCCTATCACCTAGATCTTTTCATTTGTGACTAGTTGATTAGCTAGATCAAAGACTTGAATACCAATTGTCTTTTGCGTTCGCTCTACACAACTCATCCCTATATCGTCTAATCGTTTTGATCTAATTTACCCCCTTGGTTCGGTTTAGAAAACAATCAATCTAAGACAAGTTGATTGTAAATCAATATGATACATCAATAAGAGTTCTCTTTATCAACAACATATCAATTAACTAGATACAAATGATTTAACATCAATAAGCATGGTTCTTTAATTCAAGCATTAATCTATCACACATAATACATTCAATCAACAAGTTTACATCCAATACTTTGGTTATTAATCTAGAAAAACATTATAGAGTTTAGCCAACAATCATGATAACAAGCAAAATAAGAATCAAATGATAAGTAGAATTCATTGTTAAGAACAAGAAATCAACCTAATTGAGAATGAATCTTGAATGGAGAAGGTGTTGAATCTTGATTCTTGGATGTTTAAGCCTCTTCAAAGAGCTTGTAGTTCTCCATAATAGCTCCTAAAATCGTCTTCTAACTCCTCTGGTTCGTATCTCTTCGTATCTCTTCAATCATTCACTTTTTAAAGTAGTTAAAGTTGGTCAAAAAGCAAAAGTAGGCTGAAACCTACTACTGGACGGCGTCCAGGATACTGGACGGCGTCCAGGATACTGGACGGCATCCAGTTGTAAAGGGCTGGACGGCGTCCAGATTTCTGGACGATGTCCAGTTGTGAAGGGCTGGATGGCGTCTAGATTTCTGGACGGCGTCCAGTTGTGCTGAATTTCACCATCTCGTTTTTTCATAATCTCCCTTCATTTGGACGGAGTCCCAATCATTTTGGACGGCGTCCAACATATCTGAAGCCTTGTTTTATCATTTTAGAGCGCTAATTTGACCATAACTTGTATCGGAATCAACTATGATGAAATCACAACTTATAGAACGGTCATAATTTACCAAAACTCTTTATAAACCACTTTCCGATACACTTTACATACCTTTGTGTATTACTTGTAGAAACCGCCTTAACTATCCTTGATTCGAGAGTATTTCACACGATATTGCGAGATATATATATGATGTATTTGAGCAATATCAAAACACCCCACACTTAAACCTTGCTTGTCCTCAAGCAATTCTTTCTTACGAAGGAGAACAGTATCAAACATACTTACACAATATAGAGTACACACATCACACAAGTTACACAAAGCACATGAAACACACACGTTTATTTGAAATGCAAACTCACGCTATAAGAAACACATGCTTTATTGTAATCACACTCACGCTATTTACACAATGAGAACACACGCACACATTTTTGGGAGTTTAGAGCCAAGTATCCGAAAAATTTGATCCTACGGAAATCAGGACCTTATGAAAACGTTTTATGTTTTTGAAAATATAATGCGAGTTTTTACACTAGGCACGTTTTCCGATTTTTGTCGGATTTTCTGAATTTTGGAAAATGAGTGCGGGTTTCCTGCTATTGGTCAAGCCAATCCCTCCCACAGTACCTAACATCGCTAGATGTTGGTAAGAAAATAATGTGTTTAGGAGGATACACATTACGTCCAGATATCATCGATAATCATGAGGTAATCATCTAATCCATTAAGTCAACCATAAAGATTGAGGTTCATCAGGCTTAAAAGTTGATATCTTACCTTTCCAGAGGTTATCCACTGAGAATCTGATCAATCACTGACATTTTGTGTATCATGGTGCGCTTCCCATTTGGCCAGCAAATCTCCCTCATTGAGATAAGCTTTGACTACCAGTTTCCCTATTTGACGTTGAGGCCTGGTAGATTTCCAGTCGATTTTAGCAATGACTTTTCAAGATTTTTCATCACCCTACAACTGGCCTGGACTACAACTTCTGAAACAAATCAGCAAGTGTGTCATTCGGAAGACTTTACTTCCTTGAGGATGGAATGGATACATCCTATGAGTAATAATAAAGTAGTCGGACGCAACATTGTCCTTGTTAGGAGAAACAATGAGGATCGTCCTGTTTTAGTTTTCGATCTGGTGCGAGGTCCGGTTTCCGACCACGCTATGCAATCACCGCTCTCTCACGGTTTACACTCGTTTTGGTACAAGTGACCTACAAGTTAGCTTTACTAAACTAGTAGGATTTTCATTCAAATAATTGAATGATAGTGCAACTTCAAAGACTATTAATAATTTAAAACATAACTCAACATTTCTTCTCTAGTTAGGAGAAACAATGTATGTAACATGGTTTTTGAAAAATTTTCGTTTCTTAGGCTACCTGAAAATTTGAAAAATTTAATCATAAACGTCTTAATTTTTGTAAAACGAATTCCCGATAAATTTCTATCTCCCACCCCACACTTGAGATCATGCAAGGCCCTCATTGCATGAAATCAGAAAAAGGATTAAATTTAGAGGGCAAAGTGATAGGGTGATTGTAGAAATTTTCAAATTTTTAACCTGTAAATTGTGGAACATGTAGACGGATGCCGCTGAACTTACTGCCAGCATAAGAGCATCGTCCATTCTGCGATTATCATCATACACACATCATAATATCAAATGTTGCTGAACTTAATGCCAGTCTTTAAAGTTCAACCACGCTGCACAAAATAACAAACCACACAAATAATAATAAAAATAACGGTGTTTTTACAACCACAACCATTATCAAACCACACAATTAGTTTAAAAATACAAACCAATATTGTTTTAATGCACACCATAACAAATAAATTGTTTTAAAATGTTTCCACAAAATGATAATAGGCTCGCAGGCCTTCAGTTATCATAAGGCCAAAAGTAATTTTCTGAGCCATCTCTGCTTGGGCGTCCATGCAGGTATTCCTGCTCAAATCTGTTCCTTGCATCCTGCATCGAAGCGTTAGTATTATAAATTGGGTAAGGTAGAGGTGGGTTTTCAGGATCAGTGTAGTATTGGGGTGTCAAACGTGTTGTCCCATAGTACTGATCGGGGTTGGAATAAAATAACTATGTGTTATGGTTATTCCAATCAATACCATAACTGTTCCATCCCTGATTATGTACTTGAGCAATCTGGCGTTGCTCCATTCCTTGCTGACTCAACCTCATGTTGTTCACACTGTTAACCAAATTATCCCAACTAGTTTCGGATGGATTCCAAGGCCCTTAATCCTGATCATTAGTTTGAGCTTCCAATTCTGCTTCCTCTTCCTCTTGTTGTTCCTGTTGAACATTCGCTCCACTACCACTCGCGCCACCTACCATAAAAGGTACCAAACGCCTGTAGTGACCTGAACTTTTCCATGTTTATATATATTAAATGAAATAGTTATTTACATGATTAAGTGTTTCCAACATGTTAAGCAATCAAACTTGTTAAGACTTGATTAATTGAAATAGGTTTCATATAGACAATTGACCTTCCAAGTTGACCGGTGATTCACGAACGTTAAAACTTGTAAAAACTATATGATGTTATATATATGGATATATATATAGTTAACATGATATTATGATAAGTAAACATATCATTAAGTATATTAACAATGAACTACATATGTAAAAACAAGACTACTAACTTAAGGATTTCGAAACGAGGCATATATGTAACGATTATCGTTGTAACGACATTTAATTGTATATATATCATATTAAGATATATTAATACATCATAATATCATGATAATGTAATAATTTAACATCTCTTTAAATATAATAAATAATGGGTTAACAACATTTAACAAGATCGTTAACCTAAAGGTTTCAAAACAACACTTACATTTAACGACTAACGATGATTTAACGACTCAGTTAAAATGTATATACATGTAGTGTTTTAATATGTATTCATAAAATTTTTAAAGACTTCAAAACACTTATCAAAGTACTTCTACTTAACAAAAATGCTTACAATTACATCCTCATTCATTTTCATCAACAATTCTACTCGTATGCACTCGTATTCATACTCGTACAATACCCAGCTTCTAAATGTATTTACTATTGGTATATACACTACAATGATCAGCTATTAGTAGCCCTTGTGAGTCACCTAACACATGTGGGAACCATCATTTGGCAACTAGCATAAAATATCTCATAAAATTACAAAAATATTAGTAATCATTCATGACTTATTTACAAGTAAACAAAATTACACATCCTTTATATCTAATCCATATACCAACGACCAAAAACACCTACAAACACTTTCATTCATCAATTTTCTTCATCTAATTGATCTCTCTCAAGTTATATCTTCAAGTTCTAAGTGTTCTTCATAAATTCTATAAGTTCTAGTTTCATAAAATCAAGAATACTTCCAAGTTTGCTAGCTTACTTCCAATCTTGTAAAGTGATCATCCAACCTCAAGAAATCTTTCTTATTTACAGTAATATATCTTTCTAATACAAGGTAATACTCATATTCAAAATTTGATTAAATTTCTATAACTATAACAATCTTATTTTGAGTGAAAATCTTACTTGAACTTGTTTTCGTGTCATGATTCTGCTTCAAGAACTTTCAAGCCATCCAAGGATCCTTTGAAGCTAGATCTATTTTTCTCATTTCCAGTAGGTTTACCTACTAAAATTAAGGTAGTAATGATGTTCATAACATCATTCGATTCATGCATATAAAACTATCTTATTCAAAGACTTAAACTTGTAATCACTAGAACATAGTTTAGTTAATTCTAAACTTGTTCGCAAATAAAGTTAATCCTTCTAACTTGACTTTTAAAATCAACTAAACACATGTTCTATATCTATATGATATGCTAACTTAATGATTTAAAACCTGAAAACACGAAAAACACCGTAAAACCGGATATACGCCGTCGTAGTAACACCGCGGGCTGTTTTGGGTGAGTTAATTAAAAACTATGATAAACTTTGATTTAAAAGTTGTTCTTCTGAGAAAATGATTTTTCTTATGAACATGAAACTATATCCAAAAATCATGGTTAAACTCAAAGTGTAAGTATGTTTTCCAAAATGGTCATCTAGGCGTCGTTCTTTCGACTGAAATGACTACCTTTACAAAAATGACTTGTAACCTGTATTTCTGACTATAAACTTATAGTTTTTCTGTTTAGATTCATAAACTTAAGTTCAATATGAAACCATAGCAACTTGAAACACTCAAAACGGATTTAAAACGAAGAAGTTATGGGTAAAAGAAGATTGGATAATTTTTCTTGTTGTAGCTACGTGAAAATTGGTAACGAATCTATATTAATCATATCCTAGCTAACTCATATTGTATTACACATATATTCTAATATATTATGTAATCTTGGGATACCATAGACACGAATACAATGTTTTGACATATCATATCGACCCATCTATATATATATATATATATATATATATATATATATATATATATATATATATATATATATATATATATATATATATATATATATATATATATATATATATATATATATATGAAATGTCCCGTTCTTATTGATTAAAAACGTTCCATATTAATTGATTTCGTTGCGAGGTTTTGACCTCTATATGAGACGTTTTTCAAAGACTGCATTCATTTTTAAAACAAACCATAACCTTTATTTCATAAATAAAGGTTTAAAAAGCTTTACGTAGATTATCAAATAATGATAATCTAAAATATCCTGTTTACACACGACCATTACATAATGGTTTACAATACAAATATGTTACATCGAAATCAGTTTCTTGAATGCAGTTTTTACACAATATCATACAAACATGGACTCCAAATCTTGTCCTTATTTTAGTATGCAACAGCGGAAGCTCTTAATATTCACCTGAGAATAAACATGCTTTAAATGTCAACAAAAATGTTGGTGAGTTATAGGTTTAACCTATATATATCAAATCGTAACAATAGTCAACAAGATTTCATATTTCAATACACATCCCATACATAGAGATAAAAATCATTCATATGGTGAACACCTGGTAACCGACAATAACAAGATGCATATATAAGAATATCCCCATCATTCCGGGACACCCTTCGGATATGATATAAATTTCGAAGTACTAAAGCATCCGGTACTTTGGATGGGGTTTGTTAGGCCCAATAGATCTATCTTTAGGATTCGCGTCAATTAGGGTGTCTGTTCCCTAATTCTTAGATTACCAGACTTAATAACAAGGGGCATATTCGATTTCGATAATTCAACCATAGAATGTAGTTTCACGTACTTGTGTCTATTTTGTAAATCATTTATAAAACCTGCATGTATTCTAATCCCAAAAATATTAGATTTTAAAAGTGGGACTATAACTCACTTTCACAGATTTTTACTTCGTCGGGAAGTAAGACTTGGCCACTGTTGATTCACGAACCTATAACAATATATACATATATATTAAAGTATGTTCAAAATATATTTACAACACTTTTAATATATTTTGATGTTTTAAGTTTATTAAGTCAGCTGTCCTCGTTAGTAACCTATAACTAGTTGTCCACAGTTAGATGTACAGAAATAAATCGATAAATATTATCTTGAATCAATCCACGACCCAGTGTATACGTATCTCAGTATTGATCACAACTCAAACTATATATATTTTGGAATCAACCTCAACCCTGTATAGCTAACTCCAACATTCACATATAGAGTGTCTATGGTTGTTCCGAAATATATATAGATGTGTCGACATGATAGGTCGAAAAATTGTATACGTGTCTATGGTATCTCAAGATTACATAATATAAAATACAAGTTGATTAAGTTATGGTTGGAATAGATTTGTTACCAATTTTCACGTAGCTAAAATGAGAAAAATTATCCAATCTTGTTTTACCCATAACTTCTTCATTTTAAATCCGTTTTGAGTGAATCAAATTGCTATGGTTTCATATTGAACTCTATTTTATGAATCTAAACAGAAAAAGTATAGGTTTATAGTCGGAAAAATAAGTTACAATTCGTTTTTGTAAAGGTAGTCATTTCAGTCGAAAGAACGACGTCTAGATGACCATTTTAGAAAACATACTTCCACTTTGAGTTTAACCATAATTTTTGGATATAGTTTCATGTTCATAATAAAAATCATTTTCTCAGAATAACAACTTTTAAATCAAAGTTTATCATAGTTTTTAATTAACTAACCCAAAACAGCCCGCGGTGTTACTACGACGGCGTAAATCCGGTTTTACGGTGTTTTTCGTGTTTTCAGGTTTTAAATCATTAAGTTAGCATATCATATAGATATAGAACATGTGTTTATTTTATTTTAAAAGTCAAGTTAGAAGGATTAACTTTTGTTTGCGAACAAGTTTAGAATTAACTAAACTATGTTCTAGTGATTACAAGTTTAAACCTTCGAATAAGATAGCTTTATATGTATGAATCGAATGATGTTATGAACATCATTACTACCTTAAGTTCCTTGGATAAACCTACTGGAAAATAGAAAAATGGATCTAGCTTCAACGGATCCTTGGATGGCTCGAAGTTCTTGAAGCAGAATCATGACACGAAAACAAGTTCAAGTAAGATCATCACTTGAAATAAGATTGTTATAGTTATAGAAATTGAACCAAAGTTTGAATATGATTATTACCTTGTATTAGAATGATAACCTACTGTAAGAAACAAAGATTTCTTGAGGTTGGATGATCACCTTACAAGATTGGAAGTGAGCTAGCAAACTTGAAAGTATTCTTGATTTTATGAAACTAGAACTTTTGGAATTTATGAAGAACACTTAGAACTTGAAGATAGAACTTGAGAGAGATCAATTATATGAAGAAAATTGAAGAATGAAAGTGTTTGTAGGTGTTTTTGGTCGTTGGTGTATGGATTAGATATAAAGGATATGTAATTTTGTTTTCTTGTAAATAAGTCATGAATGATTACTCATATTTTTGTAATTTTATGAGATATTTCATGCTAGTTGCCAAATGATGGTTCCCACATGTGTTAGGTGACTCACATGGGCTGCTAAGAGCTGATCATTGGAGTGTATATACCAATAGTACATACATCTAAAAGCTGTGTATTGTACGAGTACGAATACGGGTGCATACGAGTAGAATTGTTGATGAAACTGAACGAGGATGTAATTGTAAGCATTTTTGTTAAGTAGAAGTATTTTGATAAGTGTCTTGAAGTCTTTCAAAAGTGTATGAATACATATTAAAATACTACATGTATATACATTTTAACTGAGTCGTTAAGTCATCGTTAGTCGTTACATGTAAATGTTGTTTTGAAACCTTTAGGTTAACGGTCTTGTTAAATGTTGTTAACCCAATGTTTATAATATCAAATGAGATTTTAAATTATTATATTATCATGATATTATCATGTATGAATATCTCTTAATATGATATATATACATTAAATGTCTTTACAACGATAATCGTTACATATATGTCTCGTTTAAAAATCATTAAGTTAGTAGTCTTGTTTTTACATATGTAGTTCATTGTTAATATACTTAATGATATGTTTACTTATCATAGTATCATGTTAACTATATATATATCCATATATATGTCATCATATAGTTTTTACAAGTTTTAACGTTCGTGAATCACCGGTCAACTTGGGTGGTCAATTGTCTATATGAAACATATTTCAATTAATCAAGTCTTAACAAGTTTGATTGCTTAACATGTTGGAAACATTTAATCATGTAAATATCAATCTCAATTAATATATATAAACATGGAAAAGTTCAGGTCACTACAGTACCTACCCGTTAAATAAATTTCGTCCCGAAATTTTAAGCTGTTGAAGGTGTTGACGAATCTTCTGGAAATAGATGTGGGTATTTCTTCTTCATCTAATCTTCACGCTCCCAGGTGAACTCGGGTCGTCTACGAGCATTCCATCGAACCTTAACAATTGGTATCTTGTTTTGCTTAAGTCTTTTAACCTCACGATCCATTATTTCGACGGGTTCTTCGATGAATTGAAGTTTTTCGTTGATTTGGATTTCATCTAACGGAATAGTGAGATCTTCTTTAGCAAAACATTTCTTCAAATTCGAGACGTGGAAAGTGTTATGTACAGCCGCGAGTTGTTGAGGTAACTCAAGTCGGTAAGCTACTGGTCCGACACGATCAATAATCTTGAATGGTCCAATATACCTTGGATTTAATTTCCCTCGTTTACCAAATCGAACAACGCCTTTCCAAGGTGCAACTTTAAGCATGACCATCTCTCCAATTTCAAATTCTTTATCTTTTCTTTTAATGTCAGCGTAGCTCTTTTGTCGACTTTGGGCGGTTTTCAACCGTTGTTGAATTTGGATGATCTTCTCGGTAGTTTCTTGTATAATCTCCGGACCCGTAATCTGTCTATCCCCCACTTCACTCCAACAAATCGGAGACCTGCACTTTCTACCATAAAGTGCTTCAAACGGCGCCATCTCAATGCTTGAATGGTAGCTGTTGTTGTAGGAAAATTCTGCTAACGGTAGATGTCGATCCCAACTGTTTCCGAAATCAATAACACATGCTCGTAGCATGTCTTCAAGCGTTTGTATCGTCCTTTCGCTCTGCCCATCAGTTTGTGGATGATAGGCAGTACTCATGTCTAGACGAGTTCCTAATGCTTGCTGTAATGTCTGCCAGAATCTTGAAATAAATCTGCCATCCCTATCAGAGATAATAGAGATTGGTATTCCATGTCTGGAGACGACTTCCTTCAAATACAGTCGTGCTAACTTTTCCATCTTGTCATCTTCTCTTATTGGTAGGAAGTGTGCTGATTTGGTGAGACGATCAACTATTACCCAAATAGTATCAAAACCACTTGCAGTCCTTGGCAATTTAGTGATGAAATCCATGGTAATGTTTTCCCATTTCCATTCCGGGATTTCGGGTTGTTGAAGTAGACCTGATGGTTTCTGATGCTCAGCTTTGACCTTAGAACACGTCAAACATTCTCCTACGTATTTAGCAACATCGGCTTTCATACCCGGCCACCAAAAATGTTTCTTGAGATCCTTGTACATCTTCCCCGTTCCAGGATGTATTGAGTATCTGGTTTTATGAGCTTCTCTAAGTACCATTTCTCTCATATCTCCAAATTTTGGTACCCAAATCCTTTCAGCCCTATACCGGGTTCCGTCTTCCCGAATATTAAGATGCTTCTCCGATCCTTTGGGTATTTCATCCTTTAAATTTCCCTCTTTTAAAACTCCTTGTTGCGCCTCCTTTATTTGAGTAGTAATGTTATTATGAATCATTATATTCATTGATTTTACTCGAATGGGTTCTCTGTCCTTCCTGCTCAAGGCATCGGCTACCACATTTGCCTTCCCCGGGTGGTAACGAATCTCAAAGTCGTAATCATTCAATAATTCAATCCACCTACGCTGCCTCATATTCAGTTGTTTCTGATTAAATATGTGTTGAAGACTTTTGTGGTCGGTATATATAATACTTTTGACCCCATATAAGTAGTGCCTCCAAGTCTTTAATGCAAAAACAACCGCGCCTAATTCCAAATCATGCGTCGTATAATTTTGCTCGTGAATCTTCAATTGTCTAGATGCATAAGCAATCACCTTCGTTCGTTGCATTAATACACAACCGAGACCTTGCTTTGATACGTCACAATAAATCACAAAATCATCATTCCCTTCAGGCAATGACAATATAGGTGCCGTAGTTAGCTTTTTCTTCAATAACTGAAACGCTTTCTCTTGTTCATCCTTCCATTCAAATTTCTTCCCTTTATGCGTTAATGCAGTCAAGGGTTTTGCTATTCTGGAAAAGTCTTGGATGAACCTTCTGTAGTAACCAGCTAGTCCTAAAAACTGTCGTATGTGTTTCGGAGTTTTCGGGGTTTCCCACTTTTCAACAGTTTCTATCTTTGCCGGATCCACCTTAATACCTTCTTTGTTCACTATGTGACCGAGGAATTGAACTTCTTCCAACCAAAATGCACACTTTGAAAACTTAGCGTACAATTCTTCCTTCCTCAATACTTCTAACACCTTTCTCAAATGTTCACCGTGTTCTTGGTCATTCTTTGAGTAAATAAGTATGTCATCAATGAAAACAATGACAAACTTGTCAAGGTATGGTCCACACACTCGGTTCATAAGGTCCATGAACACAGCTGGTGCATTAGTTAAACCAAACGGCATGACCATAAACTCGTAATGACCGTAACGTGTTCTGAAAGCAGTCTTTGGAATATCATCTTCTTTCACCCGCATTTGATGATACCCGGAACGTAAGTCAATCTTTGAATAAACAGACGAGCCTTGTAGTTGATCAAATAAGTCATCGATTCTCGGTAGTGGGTAGCGGTTCTTGATGGTAAGTTTGTTCAACTCTCGGTAGTCGATACACAACCTGAATGTACCATCTTTCTTCTTGACAAACAAAACAGGAGCTCCCCACGGTGATGTGCTTGGTCGAATGAAACCACGCTCTAAAAGTTCTTGTAATTGGCTTTGTAGTTCTTTCATCTCGCTGGGTGCGAGTCTGTAAGGAGCACGAGCTATTGGTGCAGCTCCTGGTACAAGATCTATTTGAAATTCAACGGATCGATGTGGGGGTAATCCCGGTAATTCTTTCGGAAATACATCAGGAAATTCTTTTGCGACGGGAACATCATTGATGCTCTTTTCTTCAGTTTGTACTTTCTCGACGTGTGCTAGAACAGCATAGCAACCTTTTCTTATTAGTTTTTGTGCCTTCAAATTACTAATAAGATGTAGCTTCGTGTTGCCCTTTTCTCCGTACACCATTAAGGGTTTTCCTTTTTCTCGTATAATGCGAATTGCATTTTTGTAACAAACGATCTCCGCTTTCACTTCTTTCAACCAGTCCATACCGATTATCACATCAAAACTCCCTAACTCTACTGGTATCAAATCAATCTTAAATGTTTCGCTAACCAGTTTAATTTCTCGATTCCGACATATATTATCTGCTGAAATTAATTTACCATTTGCTAATTCGAGTAAAAATTTACTATCCAAAGGTGTCAATGGACAACTTAATTTAGCACAAAAATCTCTACTCATATAGCTTCTATCCGCACCCGAATCAAATAAAACGTAAGCAGATTTATTGTCAATAAGAAACGTACCCGTAACAAGCTCCGGGTCTTCCTGTGCCTCTACCGCATTAATATTGAAAACTCTTCCACGGCCTTGTCCATTCGTGTTCTCCTGGTTCGGGCAATTTCTAATAATGTGGCCTGGTTTTCCACATTTATAACAAACTACATTGGCATAACTTGCTCCGACACTACTTGCTCCGCCATTACTCGTTCCGACACCATTTGTTCCTTTCGTTCTATTAACCCCTGGTCCGTAGACCTCACACTTCACCGCGCTATGACCATTTCTTTTACACTTGTTGCAAAATTTGGTGCAGAACCCCGAGTGATTCTTTTCACACATTTGGCATAGCTGCTTCTGATTGTTGTTGTTGTTGCGGTTATTATTGTTGTTGGGATGATTGTTGTAGTTGCTGTTGTTGTTGTTGTTGTTGTTGTTGTTGGGCCGTTTGTTGTAGTTGCGATTGATGTTGCGATTGTTGGGATAATTGTTGCGATTATTGTTGTAATTGCTGTTGTTGTTGTATTGGTGATTCTTATCACCGTTTTCCTCCCACTTTCTTTTGACTTGCTTCACATTGGCCTCTTCAGCAGTCTGTTCTTTAATTCTTTCTTCAATCTGGTTCACTAGTTTGTGAGCCATTCTACATGCCTGTTGTATGGAGGCGGGCTCGTGTGAACTTATATCTTCTTGGATTCTTTCCGGTAATCCTTTCACAAACGCGTCGATCTTCTCTTCCTCATCTTCGAATGCTCCCGGACACAATAGGCACAATTCTGTGAATCGACTTTCGTACGTGGTAATATCAAATCCTTGGGTTCGTAACCCTCTAAGTTCTGTCTTGAGCTTATTGACCTCGGTTCTGGGACGGTACTTCTCGTTCATCAAGTGCTTGAATGCTGACCACGGTAGTGCGTACGCATCGTCTTGTCCCACTTGCTCTAGATAGGTATTCCACCATGTTAACGCAGAACCTGTGAAGGTATGCGTAGCGTACTTTACTTTGTCCTCTTCAGTACACTTACTTATGGCAAACACCGATTCGACCTTCTCGGTCCACCGTTTCAATCCGATCGGTCCTTCGGTTCCATCAAATTCCAAAGGTTTGCAGGCAGTGAATTCTTTGTAGGTGCATCCTACACGATTTCCTGTACTGCTAGATCCAAGGTTATTGTTGGTATGTAGCGCAGCCTGTACTGCGGCTATGTTTGAAGCCAGAAAAGTATGGAATTCCTCTTCATTCATATTCACGGTGTGTCGAGTAGTCGGTGCCATTTCCTTCAAAATAGTTAAATGGAACAAGTTAATCATACAGAATATTAAGAGTAGTTAATAGTATTTCGTAGCATAATATGAACTCATTTATAAAAGCTTTTTCTTCATATTAGCGTTTTATAAGTTTAAATTCGGGTAGTACCTACCCGTTAAGTTCATACTTAGTAGCTAATATACAATTCAACTACTACAATTCTATATGAAAAACTGATTATAATAATATTTCGCGTTCAAACTTTTATACAATATTTTACAAACTTACAATACCGCTTATTTTACATAAAGCATGAAATATAGCACACAATAACTTTGATACAAGATAGTTGTGAAGATAATTCTAGCTAGTACACAAGTCGTTCAGCAAAGGCAATAAAGACACGTAATTCATACGTCCAGAAACAAGTCATGCATTCTGGTTTTACTAGGACTACTTCCCATCCTTGGTCTTGTGCAACATAACCGTTATGGCCGTTGATAAGACAGCGTGTTGTAACGTCGTCAAAGGGACGAGGGTTACGTAATGTCCAACAGTCCCGTAATAATCTAAAAACCTCATTTCTTACCCCAATTACCGACTCCGTCACTTGTGGAAACGTTTTGTTTAATAGTTGTAGCCCGATGTTCTTGTTCTCACTTTGGTGAGAAGCGAACATTACTAATCCGTAAGCATAACATGCTTCTTTATGTTGCATGTTAGCCGCTTTTTCTAAATCACGAAGTCCAATATTCAGATATATTGAGTCAAAATAATTTCTTAACCCGTTGCGTAAAATAGCATTTGGGTTCCCCGCAATATATGCGTCAAAGTAAACACATCGTAACTTATGGGTTTCCCAATGTGATATCCCCCATCTTTCAAACGAAAGTCTCTTATAAACCAAAACGTTCTTCGAATGTCTTACAAACTGATCTCGCTTTAAATAGTTGTGCCGAGGAATTCTGGCCGACTCTAGACAAGATTTCATCAATCATGTCTCCGGGTAGGTCTCTTAAAATATTGGGTTGTCTATCCATTTTGTGTTTTTAAACTGTAAAATAGACAAGAGTTAGATTCATAAAAAAATACTTATTAATACAAGCAATTTTTACATATATCATAAAGCATACGAACACTATATTACATATATTACACCACACGAATACAACTATCTTATTCCGACTCGCTAGTTTCTTCTTCTTCGGTTTTGTTTCGTTTTGCCAAGTTTCTAGGGATATATGATGTTCCCCTAATACGAGCCGTCGTTATCCACATTGGTTTAGAAAAACCTGGTGGTTTAGAGGTTCCCGGGTCATTGTTACAACTTAAGGACTTCGGGGGTTGACGATACATATAAAGTTCATCGGGGTTGGAATTAGATTTCTCTATTTTTATGCCCTTTCCCTTATTATTTTCTTTTGCCTTTTTAAATTCAGTTGGGGTAATTTCTATAACATCATCGGAATTCTCGTCGGAATCCGATTCATCGGAGAATTGGTAATCCTCCCAATATTTTGCTTCCTTGGCGGAAACACCATTGACCATAATTAACTTTGGTCGGTTGGTTGAGGATTTTCTTTTACTTAACCGTTTTATTATTTCCCCCACCGGTTCTATTTCTTCATCCGGTTCCGATTCTTCTTCCGGTTCCGATTCTTCTTCCGGTTCCGACTCTTCTTCCGGTTCCTCTTCGGGAACTTGTGAATCAGTCCACAAATCATTCCAATTTACATTTTACTCTTCATTATTATTAGGTGAGTCAATGGGACTTGTTCTAGAGGTAGACATCTATCACATAATATCAAACGCGTTAAGAGATTAATATATCACATAATATTCACATGTTAAAAATATATAGTTTCCAACAAAATTTGTTAAGCAATCATTTTTCAACTAAACACGGTCTAAGTCCAGACTCACTAATGCATCCTAACAAACTCGATAAGACACACTAATGAAAAATTCTGGTTCTCTAAGACCAACGCTCTGATACCAACTGAAATGTCCCGTTCTTATTGATTAAAAACGTTCCATATTAATTGATTTCGTTGCGAGGTTTTGACCTCTATATGAGACGTTTTTCAAAGACTGCATTCATTTTTAAAACAAACCATAACCTTTATTTCATAAATAAAGGTTTAAAAAGCTTTACGTAGATTATCAAATAATGATAATCTAAAATATCCTGTTTACACACGACCATTACATAATGGTTTACAATACAAATATGTTACATCGAAATCAGTTTCTTGAATGCAGTTTTTACACAATATCATACAAACATGGACTCCAAATCTTGTCCTTATTTTAGTATGCAACAGCGGAAGCTCTTAATATTCACCTGAGAATAAACATGCTTTAAACGTCAACAAAAATGTTGGTGAGTTATAGGTTTAACCTATATATATCAAATCGTAACAATAGACCACAAGATTTCATATTTCAATACACATCCCATACATAGAGATAAAAATCATTCATATGGTGAACACCTGGTAACCGACAATAACAAGATGCATATATAAGAATATCCCCATCATTCCGGGACACCCTTCGGATATGATATAAATTTCGAAGTACTAAAGCATCCGGTACTTTGGATGGGGTTTGTTAGGCCCAATAGATCTATCTTTAGGATTCGCGTCAATTAGGGTGTCTGTTCCCTAATTCTTAGATTACCAGACTTAATAACAAGGGGCATATTCGATTTCGATAATTCAACCATAGAATGTAGTTTCACGTACTTGTGTCTATTTTGTAAATCATTTATAAAACCTGCATGTATTCTCATCCCAAAAATATTAGATTTTAAAAGTGGGACTATAACTCACTTTCACAGATTTTTACTTCGTCGGGAAGTAAGACTTGGCCACTGTTGATTCACGAACCTATAACAATATATACATATATATTAAAGTATGTTCAAAATATATTTACAACACTTTTAATATATTTTGATGTTTTAAGTTTATTAAGTCAGCTGTCCTCGTTAGTAACCTATAACTAGTTGTCCACAGTTAGATGTACAGAAATAAATCGATAAATATTATCTTGAATCAATCCACGACCCAGTGTATACGTATCTCAGTATTGATCACAACTCAAACTATATATATTTTGGAATCAACCTCAACCCTGTATAGCTAACTCCAACATTCACATATAGAGTGTCTATGGTTGTTCCGAAATATATATAGATGTGTCGACATGATAGGTCGAAAAATTGTATACGTGTCTATGGTATCTCAAGATTACATAATATACAATACAAGTTGATTAAGTTATGGTTGGAATAGATTTGTTACCAATTTTCACGTAGCTAAAATGAGAAAAATTATCCAATCTTGTTTTACCCATAACTTCTTCATTTTAAATCCGTTTTGAGTGAATCAAATTGCTATGGTTTCATATTGAACACTATTTTATGAATCTAAACAGAAAAAGTATAGGTTTATAGTCGGAAAAATAAGTTACAATTCGTTTTTGTAAAGGTAGTCATTTCAGTCGAAAGAACGACGTCTAGATGACCATTTTAGAAAACATACTTCCACTTTGAGTTTAACCATAATTTTTGGATATAGTTTCATGTTCATAATAAAAATCATTTTCTCAGAATAACAACTTTTAAATCAAAGTTTATCATAGTTTTTAATTAACTAACCCAAAACAGCCCGCGGTGTTACTACGACGGCGTAAATCCGGTTTTACGGTGTTTTTCGTGTTTTCAGGTTTTAAATCATTAAGTTAGCATATCATATAGATATATAACATGTGTTTAGTTGATTTTAAAAGTCAAGTTAGAAGGATTAACTTTTGTTTGCGAACAAGTTTAGAATTAACTAAACTATGTTCTAGTGATTACAAGTTTAAACCTTCGAATAAGATAGCTTTATATGTATGAATCGAATGATGTTATGAACATCATTACTACCTTAAGTTCCTTGGATAAACCTACTGGAAAATAGAAAAATGGATCTAGCTTCAACGGATCCTTGGATGGCTCGAAGTTCTTGAAGCAGAATCATGACACGAAAACAAGTTCAAGTAAGATCATCACTTGAAATAAGATTGTTATAGTTATAGAAATTGAACCAAAGTTTGAATATGATTATTACCTTGTATTAGAATGATAACCTACTGTAAGAAACAAAGATTTCTTGAGGTTGGATGATCACCTTACAAGATTGGAAGTGAGCTAGCAAACTTGAAAGTATTCTTGATTTTATGAAACTAGAACTTTTGGAATTTATGAAGAACACTTAGAACTTGAAGATAGAACTTGAGAGAGATCAATTATATGAAGAAAATTGAAGAATGAAAGTGTTTGTAGGTGTTTTTGGTCGTTGGTGTATGGATTAGATATAAAGGATATGTAATTTTGTTTTCATGTAAATAAGTCATGAATGATTACTCATATTTTTGTAATTTTATGAGATATTTCATGCTAGTTGCCAAATGATGGTTCCCACATGTGTTAGGTGACTCACATGGGCTGCTAAGAGCTGATCATTGGAGTGTATATACCAATAGTACATACATCTAAAAGCTGTGTATTGTACGAGTACGAATACGGGTGCATACGAGTAGAATTGTTGATGAAACTGAACGAGGATGTAATTGTAAGCATTTTTGTTAAGTAGAAGTATTTTGATAAGTGTCTTGAAGTCTTTCAAAAGTGTATGAATACATATTAAAATACTACATGTATATACATTTTAACTGAGTCGTTAAGTCATCGTTAGTCGTTACATGTAAATGTTGTTTTGAAACCTTTAGGTTAACGGTCTTGTTAAATGTTGTTAACCCAATGTTTATAATATAAAATGAGATTTTAAATTATTATATTATCATGATATTATCATGTATGAATATCTCTTAATATGATATATATACATTAAATGTCTTTACAACGATAATCGTTACATATATGTCTCGTTTAAAAATCATTAAGTTAGTAGTCTTGTTTTTACATATGTAGTTCATTGTTAATATACTTAATGATATGTTTACTTATCATAGTATCATGTTAACTATATATATATCCATATATATGTCATCATATAGTTTTTACAAGTTTTAACGTTCGTGAATCACCGGTCAACTTGGGTGGTCAATTGTCTATATGAAACATATTTCAATTAATCAAGTCTTAACAAGTTTGATTGCTTAACATGTTGGAAACATTTAATCATGTAAATATCAATCTCAATTAATATATATAAACATGGAAAAGTTCGGGTCACTACAATATATATATATATATATATATATATATATATATATATATATATATATATATATTTTGGAACAACCATAGACACTCTATATGCAGTAATGTTGGAGTTAGCTATACAATATTGAGGTTGATTCCAAAATATTATATATACTTTGAGTTATGATCTAGCCTGAGGCTTGTATACACGAGGTCGTGGAATGATTCAAGATAATATATATTGCTTTATTTTCTGTACATCCAACTGTGGACAACTAGTTATAGGTTACTAACGAGGACAGCTGACTTAATAAACTTAAAACAGCAAAACATATTAAAAATGTTGTAAATATATTTTGAACATACTTTGATATATATGTACATATTTGTTATAGGTTCCTGAATCGACCAGTGGCCAAGTCTTACTTCCCGACGAAGTAAAAATCTGTGAAAGTGAGTTATAGTCCCACTTTTAAAATCTAATATTTTGGGATGAGAATACATGAAGTTTTATAAATGTTTTACAAAATAGACACAAGTAAATGAAACTACATTCTATGGCTGGATTATTAAACCGAATATGCCCCTTTTTAGTCTGGTAATCTAAGAATTAGGGAACAGACACCCTAATTGATGCGAATCCTAAAGATAGATCTATTGTGCCCAACGAGCCCCATCCAAAGTACCGGATGCTTTAGTACTTCGAATTCATCATGTCCGAAGGGAGTCCCGGATTGATAGGGGATATTCTATATGCATCTTGTTAAGGACGGTTACCAGGTGTTCACCATATGAATGATTTTTATCTCTATGTATGGGATGTATATTGAAATATGAAATCTTGTGGTCTATTATTACGATTTGATAAATATAGGTTAAACCTATAACTCACCAACATTTTTATTGACGTTTAAAGCATGTTTATTCTCAGGTGATTATTAAGAGCTTCCGCTGTTGCATGCTATTATATGGACAAGATTTGGTGTCAGCATGCTTGTATAATATTGTTTAAAACTGCATTCGAGATTTATTTTGTTGTAACATATTAATATTTGTAAACCAATATGTATTGGTAGTGTGTAAGTGTGATATTTGTTAGATTATGATTTCTGGATAATCTAAGTGGTGTCTTGTTAACCTTGTCGATAAAATAAAGGTTATGGTTTGTTTTAAAAACGAATGCAGTCTTTGAAAAACGTCTCATATAGAGGTCAAAACCTTGCAACGAAATCAATTAATATGGAACGTTTATAATCAATATGAACGGGACATTTCAACGCCTATTTCTGTCGTACATCAAAATCCCAGCGTTAATATAAGAAACCTTTTTCAAGGCTTTCATTGCATGGTCACATTCAATCAAGCGATTAAGATCAATATTAAGGTGACGAGCAATCCGCGTAATGTAGTGGCCCCCTAGAAGCGGTTTGTCTTTTCGTGCATCCGTAGTGATACCCAGTAAATAGTTCCCAATTAACCCCGGTATATCGGTGTGACAACCCCGTTTCATTTGATCCATTATCCATAGATCCAGAGATTTTACCTTTTCATGTCCTTCGACTCTCGTATTAAAAGTACATGCGATAAGTTGATGGAGAAGCTTATCATCCGGGGTTGCTATTTCGGTATACCGGTGCCTGCTAGATTTGAACGGGCTGGATGCATTCGGACCTCTAATCCTTCTCTAAAAGGATTGTTCATTGAAACCCACTCTTCCATGATACTCTGAGCTTACCAAATATGTCCTTAATTGTGCGTCAGTAAGCTCGTTAAAAATACCCAAAACTCTACATAACCTAAAACTACTCAAACTTCTTTCCTCACCCCATAGTCGGAATCTAAAAAAAGCATCCGATAGTGGATCGTGAACATTATTGAATCGGAAAGTTGAGTAGAATTATTTACATAGCACGGGAAACACTTGATCGTGTATACTGAAAATGTGTTCCCATGCATAGGTCACTATGTTATTATATGGTATAGCTAACAAACGAGTGACATGGGCGTGCATACTCGCCTCAATCAAAGGAGCCCAGTCGAAATACCATGTAGCATTAATTGGTCTACGGGTAATTCGAGCAAAAGTTTCCCCGTAATCATCATTGTCCCGAAGATGTTCTAACCATACTATTGGATTATTTTGATCGTCTTCTTCTTCACCAGATGATGATGATGAATGTCGTTGTTGAACCTATGGTGGTGGTGGTGGAACATTTCTTAAGGTTCTGCCTCTTTTCGGTTGTCCACCTCCGCTAGATTGTCCCTGCAAAACATAATAACACCAAACCAAAAGAACATAGAAACCGTTGTGTTAATGTTAGCTAAAAACGTAAGCGAGTAGCAAGGGGAATTAGTCATTCCATTCAAAGTTCATAAGCATTGTGATTCATATAAGCAAAAGCGTATGTTCAGAATAATTGATCACAGTCAACCAAAGTCAACATAAACTTGCAAATACAATTTCAAAAATGTGGATCACAAAATTCACAATTAGGCGTCAACTTAGGACTCAAGCATGTTGCGTTCATAGGTCATGACCTTTAAACTTACATTCTAATGATATTCATTATAATCATAGCACAAGTTATCACAATTTAGTTCAAAATGACCATTATAACGCCACTACATTATAGCATTCCATACCATCAATCCACTTCAATAGGCTTAAACAAATGAAAATCAAGCATACATCTTTCATAAGATTATTACAATTCAAAGCATGCTAAAAATTCAAGAACATTCAATTTATGACCCGGCCAAATTAACATCTACATCATCAACAACAATTAAACATTTCACAAGCTTCATAAACATCACAAACAAACTCAATATCTTGAATTAACAACCCTAATTTCGGATTTAATCATCACAAACCCTAGAACCATGAGCATACCCCTTAAACATGTAATTATTGCAAATTCAAGATATAATGGGTAATTAAACAACTAAGGCATGTTAATCTAAACAAGAATCATGCAAATCAAACACCCCACACTTATCTTTCAACAAATTATACATATAGACATACAAATCAAGTAATTAAGAAAGAAAAGTGTGAAAAGGGAGTAGCAATACCCTAGAAAACATGATTCAAGCTTGGATTTGAAGGAAGAAATCGCGAATTTGAAGTAGATTTTAGGGTTTTGTGAGTGTTGGTTCGTGTTTGGGAGAGAAAAGCTGAGTTAAAAGTGTGTGTGGTTGAAAAATGGGTTGGATAAACCTTTAAAACGCGTTTTATTTTTTCCTGGCCAGGTGTCTGGACGGCGTCCAAAATGCTGGACGGCGTCTAGTAAAGAAGATCTGGACGGCGTCCAGAAATCTGGACGGCGTCCAGAAATCTGGACGGCGTCCAGTTGTTAAGAGTGGGACGGCGTCCTGAAGGTTTGGACGGCGTCCAGTTTCACTAAAACTTACTGACCATTATTTGAGAAAACCCTTTGAAATTGGACGGCGTCCAAGGGATTTTGGACGGCGTCCCACTGGTCTGGTGGCTCAAAATTTGCATAAAACTCATAAAAATTCCCATTTTCAACACACAAAAGCTCATAACATCATCATAGATCATTTTGTACATTAAAACAATCAAATCAATCATAAAACACTCAATTCACACTATTTACACGCTCAAACTTTCTTTAACGATTCGTTCACCCAACTCGTCCCCATTTTGATTTAGGCTTTGTTCTCGAAGTTGAGGCTAACCTCGTCTTCGATTTCCAGGGGACCATCAACATAGTGCTTAACCCGGTGGCCATTCACTTTAAAAATATCGCCCTTTCAGTTCACCACTTCAATTGTACCATAAGGGTACATCCTTCTAACAACAAATGGTCCCGACCATCGGGACTTAAGCTTTCCTGGTGATAACTTGAAACGGGCATTGTAAACAAGGACACGATCTCCTTCCATGATTTCCTTTGGATTTTTCAATCTCTTGTCGTGCCATTGTTTGGTTTTTTATTTATAAATTAGAGAGTTGTCAAGGCTTCAAGCCTTAACTCGTCTAATTCATTTAACTGGGTCAAACGTAACTGACCCGCCTCTTGGTAATCCAAATTACATGCCCTTAGCGCTCAATGCGCTTTGTGTTCAATCTCCAAAGGGAGATGGCATGCTTTTCCATATACCATACGGAAAGGAGTGGTTCCAATAGGTGTTTTGTAGGCTGTGCGAAAGGCCCACAATGCATCGTTTAACTTAACTGACCACTCTTTTAGATTCGCACCAATGGTCTTTTCAAGTATGCGTTTTAACGACCGATTGGTATTTTCCACTTGCCCACTTGTTTGGGGATGATAGGATGTTGAAATTCTATGGATTACTCCATATCTTTTCAACACCTTTTCTAATTGCTTATTGCAAAAGTGGGTGCCCCGGTCACTGATAAGGGCTTTTGGTGTGCCAAACCTTGAGAAAAGTTCCATCAAAAAGGTTACTACAACTCGGCCATCATTTGTTGGTAGAGGTTTTGCCTCCGCCCATTTGGAAACATAGTCTATGGCAACAAGTAAGTAGAGGTAAGAATGAGACTTTGGAAAGGGCCCCATAAAGTCAATTACCCAAACATCGAATACCTCGCATACTTGGATGCTTTGTTGAGGAATTTCACCCCATTTTGTGATTTGACCAGCCCGTTGGCACGCGTCACAAGCCTTACAAACAGTGTAGGCATCTTTGAATATTGTAGGCCAATAGAAACCGGCCTCGTAAACTTTCCTCCCCGTGATTTGGGACCAAAGTGCCCACCTGTTGGACCAAGGTGATAATCAAGAAGAATTTTGGTGCATTCCTTCCCTGAAACACACCTACGAATAACTCCATCCGCACATCGCCTAAATAGATAAGGGTCTTCCCAAAAATAGTATTTTAGGTCACTAAAGAATTTCTTTCTTTTCTGATGTGACCAACCGGTTTCTAGGTACCCCCCAACGATGTAATTGGCAAAGTCAACATACCACGGGTCTTCCACCTTCTCTACTCGCATGAGGTATTCACTGGGAAAATCATCTTAGTACTCGATTCATGGAGTACTTCAAGATTGGAATTTTCAAGTCTAGAAAGATGGTCAACCGCGAGATTTTTGGCACCTTTGTTGTCCTTAATCTTGATATCAAATTCTTGCAAAAGCAAGACCCATCTTAGCAATCGAGATTTTGCATCCGGCTTAGAGAAAAGGTATTTCAATGCTGAATGATCGGTGAAGACAATTGTCTTCGATAGGACAAGATATGTGACGACCCGGAAATTTCCAACCAAATTTAAACTTAACCTTTATATGTTTCTGACACGATAAGCAGAATTTGTAATGTTGAATCTCAAAAAGTTTGGAACTACATTCATGTAATCAATTACCCTTTGACCGTGTTCGACGATTCACGAACAATTATGTGTATATAGATATGTATATATAATATATAATATTAACTGAAAACATTAACAAAGTATTAGATATATGATACTTTACATAAACATATTTGTTTCGATATATTTATCGACAGAATTAAGAGATAATATCAAATGATTGAATTATCAGATACATTATGATATGATTACGGGCCTATGTTATGAGGTTCACTGTGATTTAAGAAATCTATTTTTTTTGACAACTCATTACTTAACCAGTATGATAAAGATAACGATATTTATATTTTATTTTATTAAATATATATATATATATATATATATATATATATATAACGATTTAAATTAATATTATATATATTTTTATACGCGTATTATACGTACATAGTTTTATACTTTTACTATACTTTAACTTTACCCTTACTTTACTTTTACTTTACTTTAACTTTAATAATTCATACTTTAATAATTCACTTTAGTAATTCATACTTTAATAATTTAGTTTAATAATTCATACTTTAATAATTCACTTTAATAATTCATACTTTAATAATTCACTTTAATAATCCATACTTTAATAATTCACTTTAATAATTCAAAAATCTATTATAAATAGAATTTAATAGGTTTCATTATTTCATAGAAACTTGAAAATATATTTCTCTAAACTCTCTCAATCGAATTACATATATATATATATATATATATATATATATATATATATATATATATATATATATATATATTTTACTTAGTATTATTTCAAGATATTATTAGTATACATAAAATACTACGACGGAGTTATATTCAGACGATTTCAAAATAAGTTTTCAAATGGGATAGAGCTAAGGAAATTATGGGTTATAGCTATGAAGGTTATGGGTATTGATCGAGGGTATTGCTCGTGAGGTCAACCTAACGTTTATCATTTTCGTTGCGTCTACGTACTTTTCTGCAATATTGAATCACAATATTGATACGTGAGCATTCATATCTTATCTTTTATATATTAATAGTGTATCCCTGACTAGTGCTCGAGTATATATGATTATGCATATTTGTATGCTTAGTTTCGTCGTTAAATAGTTTATGATAAATCACGAATTTGATACATATGCTACTGAGATAAGTTATATGATATGCATGTCGTTGAAAATCTGAAGAAAAAATTAATAACTTTTCATTTAGAAATCGTGTGGTTTCGATGAACGGATTAAAAGATATGGTCAACTGAATTATCATTAATTTTAATATTATTATTAAAACGATTATTATAACTGTTATCAGTTGATGTTATTACTAAAATTATCTTTATTACTAAAAATTAATATTTTTATTGAAACTATCATTTTATTATTTTTATCATTATTATTATTATCAATATTATTTTATCAAATAAATATGCGTACAAAGATATTTTTACCACACGTAATGTAATTACATTAATAATACATACCACTATATTTTTATGATATTAAGTGAATTTTATAAATTTTATTATTTGAGATATATAAAAGTATATTTTTATCATATATGAATTTTAATATAAATTTTTATTTATTAATAAATGACTTGTATTATTTAGTATAATAAGATCTGATAAATATATTTAAATATATAAAACTACTATATATAAGTTATATAATAAACATGTATAGATTTTGGAAGTCATTTTGGGTCAAGTTGACTTTTGTTAACTTTTGCATGTCGGTCTCGAGCATTAGGATTGTGATACACTACGACTTGACCTAAATTGTTAGACAGATATTGACCAACATATAAATATATATACTTAATATAGGTTCGTGAATCCGAGACAAACACTGCACTTGTTCAGTGCCGTCATATACATAATTGCTACGAAATACAGTATTGTGAGTTTCATTTGCTCCCTTTTTATATATATTTTTGGGCTGAGAATACATGCGCTGATTTATAAATGTTTTACGAAATAGGCACAAGTACTAAAACTAATTCTATGTGGGTTTAAACCAGAAATATACCCTTAGCTTGGTCACATTAAACTACTTGTCTATGTACGGTAGGCGCGAATCCTAAAGATAGATCTATTGGGTCTGACAAACCCCATCCTGACTATGGGATGATTTAGTACTTCGAGGTTATTTTAAACACATCTGATCTGGTGTACTTCAGAGGGTAAAACATGAACGTTAAAGCTTGTTACCGGGTGCCTACAACTTATAGAATACTTTTATACACTTGCGAGTGTACGGATATTTATAGAAACTGAAATCTTGTGGTCTATTACTATTACGGAAATGATGGATTATGATAAACTAATGAACTCACCAACCTTTTGGTTGACACTTTAAAGCATGTTTATTCTCAGGTATTAAAGAATTCTTCCGATGTGCATTAGCTCATTTTAAGGATATTACTTGGAGTCATTCAAGACATACTTTGAAAGACGTTGCATTCGAGTCATTGAGTTCATCAAGATTAATATTAAGTCAATTATAGTTGGATGTAATATGAAATGGTATGCATGCCGTCAATTTTTGATGTAAAGAAAGTTTGTCTTTTAAAAACGAATGCAATGTTTGTAAAACGTATCATATAGAGGTCAAATACCTCGCGATGTAATCAACTATTGTGAATCGTTTATAATGTATATGAACGGGTCCTTTCAAGATATGATCGGAATTTGTCAAAAGAAAAGACGATAGCAAGGAGCTCTTTTTCCGTGGTTGTGTAGTTCAATTGAGCTCCTTGTAAAGTCTTACTTGCATAATAAATGGGTTGAAAACGTTTCTCAACCCGTTGGCCCAAAATTGAACCAACTGCAAAATCCGATGCATCGCACATTAGCTCGAATGGTAGTGACCAATTTGGATCTATGATTATTGGTGCGTTGACAAGTTTTTGTTTTAAAACATTGAATGCCTTAGTGCATTCACTTGTGAAAACAAAGAGTGCATCTTTTTCGAGAAGTTTATTCAATGGCGTTGCAATTTTTGAAAAATATTTAATAAATCACCGGTAAAACCCGGAATGCCCAAGAAAACTTCTCACACCCTTCACATTTGAAGGAGGTGGAAGGTTGGCAATGACGTCAACCTTTGCTGGATCCACCTGAATACCAACACTTAAGATTTTGTGCCCCAATACAATGCCTTCTTTAACCATAAAGTGGCATTTTTCCCAATTTAGCACTAAGTTTGATTTCTCACACCTAATTAGCATTTTTTCCAAATTTAGAAAGCATGAATCGAACGTGTCACCGAAGACTGAAAAGTCATCCAAGAACACTTCCATGCATTCTTCAATCATATCGTGGAAAATGGCCATCATGCACCTTTGGAATGTTGCGGGAGCATTACATAGACCAAAGGACATTCGGCGGTATGAAAAGGTGCCATAGGGACACATGAAGGTAGTCTTTTCTTGATCCTCGGGAGAGATGGGAATTTAAAAGTACCCCGAAAAACCTTATAGGAAACAATAAAAGCTATTTCCTGCTAGTCTCTCTAACATTTGATCAATGAATGGTAGCGGAAAATGGTCTTTTCTCGTGGCATCGTTTAGCTTACGATAATCTATACAAACTCGCCACCCCATGACAGTTCGTGTTGTGATAAGCTCGTCTTTATCATTGGTGATAACAGTTATATCACCCTTTTTAGGAACACAATGGACCGGGCTTATCCACGGACTGTCTGAGATTGGGTAGATTAGACCTGCATCTAGCAATTTAATAATTTCCTTCTTAACAACATCTTGCATATGAGGATTTAGTCTCCTTTGATGTTGCACCACTGGTTTGGAATTTTCTTCCATCAAGATCTTGTGCGTGCAATAAGAAGGACTAATTCCTTTTATATCATGGATTTTCCATGCAATGGCCTGTTTGTGGGCCTGTAACAAGGAAACAAGACGTTCTTTTTCATGTTTAGAAATAAGTGAGGAAATAATTACCGGAAGCTTCGAATCTTCCTGAAGGAAAGCGTACTCAAGATGATCAGGGAGCGGCTTAAGCTCCAAAATTGGAGGTTCCTCAATTGAGGGTTTACTCCGGTACTCGCTGTAGTGACCCGAACTTTTCCATGTTTATATATATTAATTGAGATTGATATTTACATGATTAAATGTTTCCAACATGTTAAGCAATCAAACTTGTTAAGACTTGATTAATTGAAATATGTTTCATATAGACAATTGACCACCCAAGTTGACCGGTGATTCACGAACGTTAAAACTTGTAAAAACTATATGATGACATATATATGGATATATATATAGTTAACATGATACTATGATAAGTAAATATATCATTAAGTATATTAACAATGAACTACATATGTAAAAACAAGACTACTAACTTAATGATTTTTAAACGAGACATATATGTAACGATTATCGTTGTAAAGACATTTAATGTATATATATCATATTAAGAGATATTCATACATGATAATATCATGATAATATAATAATTTAAAATCTCATTTGATATTATAAACATTGGGTTAACAACATTTAACAAGATCGTTAACCTAAAGGTTTCAAAACAACACTTACATGTAACGACTAACGATGACTTAACGACTCAGTTAAAATGTATATACATGTAGTGTTTTAATATGTATTTATACACTTTTGAAAGACTTCAATACACTTATCAAAATACTTCTACTTAACAAAAATGCTTACAATTACATCCTCGTTAAGTTTCATCAACAATTCTACTCGTATGCACCCGTATTCGTACTCGTACAATACACAGCTTTTAGATGTATGTACTATTGGTATATACACTCCAATGATCAGCTCTTAGCAGCCCATGTGAGTCACCTAACACATGTGGGAACCATCATTTGGCAACTAGCATGAAATATCTCATAAAATTACAAAAATATGAGTAATCATTCATGACTTATTTACATGAAAACAAAATTACATATCCTTAATATCTAATCCATACACCAACGACCAAAAACACCTACAAACACTTTCATTCTTCAATTTTCTTCATCTAATTGATCTCTCTCAAGTTCTATCTTCAAGTTCTAAGTGTTCTTCATAAATTCCAAAAGTTCTAGTTTCATAAAATCAAGAATACTTTCAAGTTTGCTAGCTCACTTCCAATCTTGTAAGGTGATCATCCAACCTCAAGAAATCTTTGTTTCTTACAGTAGGTTATCATTCTAATACAATGTAATAATCATATTCAAACTTTGGTTCAATTTCTATAACTATAACAATCTTATTTCAAGTGATGATCTTACTTGAACTTGTTTTCGTGTCATGATTCTGCTTCAAGAACTTCGAGCCATCCAAGGATCCATTGAAGCTAGATCCATTTTTCTCTTTTCCAGTAGGTTTATCCAAGGAACTTAAGGTAGTAATGATGTTCATAACATCATTCGATTCATACATATAAAGCTATCTTATTCGAAGGTTTAAACTTGTAATCACTAGAACATAGTTTAGTTAATTCTAAACTTGTTCGCAAACAAAAGTTAATCCTTCTAACTTGACTTTTAAAATCAACTAAACACATGTTCTATATCTATATGATATGCTAACTTAATGATTTAAAACCTGGAAACACGAAAAAACACCGTAAAACCGGATTTACGCCGTCGTAGTAACACCGCGGGCTGTTTTGGGTTAGTTAATTAAAAACTATGATAAACTTTGATTTAAAAGTTGTTATTCTGAGAAAATGATTTTTATTATGAACATGAAACTATATCCAAAAATTATGGTTAAACTCAAAGTGGAAGTATGTTTTCTAAAATGGTCATCTAGACGTCGTTATTTCGACTGAAATGACTACCTTTACAAAAACGACTTGTAACTTATTTTTCCGACTATAAACCTATACTTTTTCTGTTTAGATTCATAAAATATAGTTCAATATGAAACCATAGCAATTTGATTCACTCAAAACGGATTTAAAATGAAGAAGTTATGGGTAAAACAAGATTGGATAATTTTTCTCATTTTAGCTACGTGAAAATTGGTAACAAATCTATTCCAACCATAACTTAATCAACTTGTATTGTATATTATGTAATCTTGAGATACCATAGACACGTATACAATGTTTCGACCTATCATGTCGACACATCTATATATATTTCGGAACAACCATAGACACTCTATATGTGAATGTTGGAGTTAGCTATACAGGGTTGAGGTTGATTCCAAAATATATATAGTTTGAGTTGTGATCAATACTGAGATACGTATACACTGGGTCGTGGATTGATTCAAGATAATATTTATCGATTTATTTCTGTACATCTAACTGTGGACAACTAGTTGTAGGTTACTAACGAGGACAGCTGACTTAATAAACTTAAAACATCAAAATATATTAAAAGTGTTGTAAATATATTTTGAACATACTTTGATATATATATGTATATATTGTTATAGGTTCGTGAATCAACCAGTGGCCAAGTCTTACTTCCCGACGAAGTAAAAATCTGTGAAAGTGAGTTATAGTCCCACTTTTAAAATCTAATATTTTTGGGATGAGAATACATGCAGGTTTTATAAATGATTTACAAAATAGACACAAGTACGTGAAACTACATTCTATGGTTGAATTATCGAAATCGAATATGCCCCTTTTTATTAAGTCTGGTAATCTAAGAATTAGGGAACAGACACCCTAATTGACGCGAATCCTAAAGATAGATCTATTGGGCCTAACAAACCCCATCCAAAGTACCGGATGCTTTAGTACTTCGAAATTTATATCATATCCGAAGGGTGTCCCGGAATGATGGGGATATTCTTATATATGCATCTTGTTAATGTCGGTTACCAGGTGTTCACCATATGAATGATTTTTATCTCTATGTATGGGATGTGTATTGAAATATGAAATCTTGTGATCTATTGTTACGATTTGATATATATAGGTTAAACCTATAACTCACCAACATTTTTGTTGACGTTTAAAGCATGTTTATTCTCAGGTGAATATTAAGAGCTTCCGCTGTTGCGTACTAAAATAAGGACAAGATTTGGAGTCCATGTTTGTATGATATTGTGTAAAAACTGCATTCAAGAAACTGATTTCGATGTAACATATTTGTATTGTAAACCATTATGTAATGGTCGTGTGTAAACAGGATATTTTAGATTATCATTATTTAATAATCTACGTAAAGCTTTTTAAACCTTTATTTATGAAATAAAGGTTATGGTTTGTTTTAAAAATGAATGCAGTCTTTGAAAAACGTCTCATATAGAGGTCAAAACCTCGCAACGAAATCAATTAATATGGAACGTTTTTAATCAATAAGAACGGGACATTTCACTCGCTACCTTTGTTCAGTTGTTCTATCTCCTCCTCAGTTGGTTCATACCCATTTGCCATCAAAGTGGCCATCACATCCATTTCTTCTTCAAGAAATTCTTCATCTCCACTCGCCAAATCGTATACACCTGTTTCACCCGATTCAGGAAATTCCTGCAAGAACTCATAATGCGAACCTATGCTTTGCATAAAATAACAAGTATCATCTGAAGATTCAGGATATTTTAATGACTTGTCAATTGCAAAAGTCGCACTAGCTCCACCAATTCTAAGGGTCAACTGCTGGTCATAAACATCAATGACACATCTAGTAGTATTCAAAAATGGTCGACCCAAAATAATTGGTATTCTTTCATCAACTTCCATGTCTAAAACCACAAAGTCTGCCGAAAAATCAGATTCCCAGTCTTAACTAACAAATTCTCTATTATTCCTCGAGGGAATTTTATAGAGCGATCAGCTAGTTGAATAGCCATTCGTGTGGTCTTGAGTTCCCCAGGGGCTAATTTAAGGTAAATCGAATAGGGCATTAAATTTATACTAGCCCCCAAATCGGCCAATGCCCTCATACAGTCGAGGTCACCCATTAGACATGGAATAGTAAAACAACCTGGATCCCGAAGCTTTTCAGGAAGTGTGTTGGACACCAGCGCTGAACATCTAGCATTTAAAGTGACTGATGAAACGCTTTCCATCTTCTTGCGGTTAGTAAGTAAGTCTTTTAAGAACTTAGCATACTTGGGCATACCTGAAATCACATCAATAAAAGGCATATTTATGTTAACTTGCTTAAACATATCTAGAAATTTTAACCTTTCGGCTTCGAGCCTTTCTTGTTGTTGCTTTCTTGGGTATGGGAGCGTTGGTTGATATGGCTTCACTACGGGTTTCTCCTGTTCTTCCTTCTCAACCACTTGTTCCGGCTCCTTAACCAGTTCGTCATTTCTATTCAACGGGTGTAAGAACCTAATATTTATTGTACAGAGCTGTAAATAGAGTACATGAAGGGTGGGTGACGTTGTGTATTTAAACTGAGGTCAGAAGCTGAACTGGGGAAAGTGCGCTCAGCGCACACCTAATGGTTCTGCTTGTTTTAATCAGATATTTTGATGGGCTTTTTGGTAATTTCACTTGTGGACGAGTTTAAGGCCAGTAGGTCAGTTTGAGGAGAGTCATAACTCCATTATCAACAACCTTATCCTTTCCACTTCAATTTTAGAGAGAGAGTGAGATTCTTGTGTGAGAAAGCTCAAGCCAAGAAAGGAGGAGCTAGTTTTGGGTCTTAGCTCGAGTTATAAAGTTGTTCATCTAGTCACTAGCTACGTTGTGATTGTGGTGGTAAGCTCTAACTTTGATTTTCTTATTTTAATTGATTTAAGGGTTAGGGTTTGGGATAGTGATGAACATAAAACCCATATTTAATGATTTTGGGTGTTCTTCGGTAAGATGGAGTCATGAAGACTCAATGGTAACTAACCTAGGGTTTCAAAGTATTAATTGATGTTTATGAGTCCTAATTGGTTAGTTAAACACTAGCACACCTGGTAAATTAGTAAATGGGTGTTAAATAGGTTAGTGGATGACCCAAAATGGGTGTGTTGACTTTAAATTAGTCAAAGGGCTAATGATTGACCTAGTTGGGAAATATGGGTATGAAATACCCTAATTGTGTAATAGTTAGTGTTGTTGGACCTTAATCACTAGCTTTTAAGTGATTAACGATGGTCTTGACCCTTAAGGGGCGGTTTTGGTGAAAATGGGGCATTTAATGCATTTAAGTCATTAAATGCACATAAGTGAATTATTGGTATTTAATCCAACTAGTTTGTGTGTTGATTGAAGTACTTATTATATTAGGTACTTTGCTTTGAAGCTTGCGGAAGTATAAAACATTCACCGAAGCATTAAGGCGAGTGGAATAATTATATGCATATGTATGTAATGTATTTATTTGTATGATATCGTAGTGCCATAGTATGTGCGAGCGTGCTATGATGTGAACCAAAGAGCCGGTAGCGTCATAGTACGTGTGTTGTAGTGTGAACCAAAGAGCTGGTAGCACTACGGCACGAGTTGTTAGAGTGTGAACCAAAGAGCCAGTAGCACTTTAACTCGAGTATGACTCGGGTTATGATGTGAACCAAAGAGCCGGTAGCATCATAACCGATGCGTATGGAGTGAACCAAAGAGCCAGTAGCACCATGACGCGAGAATGGTTAACCATGGTTGTGTATTGTTTTGTAGCATATTATTTTATGTTGATTATATGTTATTGATTACGCTAGTAGCGGTTTGTGGGAGATTATTAGCTTTGTACTTGAGATGGTATGCTAATTGTATTGCTAGCGTGTATGCGGTATATGTGTAAGTGATTGCAAGTAGTTATATTATATATATATATATATATATATATATATATGGGTATAATTATTGCATTCACTAAGATTTGCTTACCCTCTCGTTGTTTATCTTTTTATAGGCTCCGGCGTTGACAAGCGTAAGGGCATTCGTATGGATTAGAGATCCCGCTTATTTGTTAGGGGACGCTTTTGGATGTTATAGCTTTTGGAGTTTGACCGAGATTTGGGTAGTTTAACCCCAAACACCATGCTCATAGTGTCATTTGGAATTTAAACTAGTGTGGTCGAAACTCAAACTTTTGTATGAAACTCGTAAAATGGCCGATGTGGGCCCCGTTTTATAAAACTCATTTTATTATTGAATCGTGTGAGTTTTAACCATTATAACATGTTGTGAAAAGCGTTTCGTCTAAATATGTCGGGAAGTGGGAGATCTTTATTTGAAAATGGACAAAACTGGATAGAACTGAAAATGCCCTGTGCGCGCCGCGCACCCTGAGGTGGTGCGCGTGGCGCACTATTCTGTAATAAAAGAAAAAAATTTCTTTCGCGTGATCTGTTGGTTATTGGTTTGTGTTGTTACAAGTATTCATTCCTCATGCTTATTGTTAACAAAAGCTTCGATTTGAGTCTCGCCAAGCTTTACAAGAAAATCGTTATTAATGATCATACGTAATATTCCCAATCGTAACGCCGGGTGATGACTCTTTCGACTTAATGCATCCGCGACCACATTCGCCTTGCCCGGATGATAAAGTATTTCACAATCATAGTCTTTCACCACATCCATCCACCTACGTTGACGATAATTCAAATCTCGTTGATCGAAAAGGTGTTTCAAACTCTTGTGATCCGAATAAATCGTACACTTGACACCATACAAGTAATGGAGCCAAATTTTCATCGCATGAACAACCGCCGCCAACTCAAGATCATGAGTCGGATATCTCGATTCGTGTTCCTTTAATTGTCGAGAGGCATAAGCGATGACTTTACCTCTTTGCATTAGAACACACCCGAGCCCATTTAAAGAAGCATCACAATAAACCGTCATGTCTTCTACATCTTCCGGCAACACTAACACCGGAGCTTGACATAACTTATCTTTTAACAATTGAAAAGCAATTTCTTGCTCGTTCTCCCAATTAAATCTTGCATTCTTTCTCGTAAATTTCGTCAATGGAGAAGCGATCTTAGAAAAGTCTTGGATAAACCGACGATAATAACTGGCCAATCGGAGAAAACTTCGGATTTCCGTAGGCGTAGTCGGTCGTCCCCAACTCTTCACCGTTTCTACCTTCCCTGGATCTACTTGAATACCATCTTTGTTCGCAATGTGGCCAAGGAATTGAACTTCCCTTAGCCAAAATTCACATTTGGAGAATTTAGCATACAACTTCTCCTTCCACAATGTCTTTAACACACACCACAAGTGATGTTCATGTTCCTTCATACTCTTCGAATAGACAAGTATGTCGTCAATGAACACAATTACTGACTTGTCCAACATAGGTTGGCACACTCGGTTCATAAGATCCATGAATGCCGCTGGTGCATTCGTAAGACCAAAAGGCATTACCCCAAACTCAAAATGCCCATAACGCGTTCGGAAAGCTGTTTTCTCAATATCTTCCTCACAGACCTGCATTTGGTGATAGCCGGACCGTAGGTCGATTTTAGAGAAATATGTTGCACCTTAGAGTTGATCAAAAAAATCGTCAATCCTAGGCAATGGATAACGATTCTTGATCGTCACTTTATTCAACTCCCGATAATCGATGCACATCCGCATACTACCATCCTTCTTCTTCACAAATAAAACCGGAGCGCCCCATGGCGAAGCACTCGGTCGAATAAAACCCTTTTCAAGTAACTCTTGGGTTTGATGTAACAACTCTTGCATTTCCGTCAGCGCTAAAAGATAAGGAGTTTTAGCAATGGGGGTAGCCCCCGGAACCAACTCAATGCAAAATTCAACTTGTTTTTCCGCCGGAACACCCGGTAACTCATCCGGAAAAACGTCTTCAAATTCATTAACCACCGATATTTCACGAATGGCTGGTGGCTCATCACGAGTATCAACAACATGGGCAAGAAAAGCCATGCCACCACTAACAAGGAAACGAGGTGCTCGTGCAAAAGTGCATATCGGCACAATTCTTCTCCGCTTATCGCCATGAATAATTAACTCTCCCCCACTAGGGGTCTTCACTCGAATAGATTTTTCATGGCATGCAATATCGGCTCTATTATGATCGAGCCAATCCATACCAACAACGATATCAAAATCACCCAAAGTCATCGGGATGAGATCGATTTTAAAGTTTTTGGCACCAAACACAACATTACAATTTTTATACACATCAACCACTAGCACCGTCTTGCCATCTGCTATTTCAACTTCTATCAGACGACTTAACTTAGCTAACGGTTTATTAAGTTTAGGCACAAATTTCGGTGACACAAACGACAAGTTTTCACCACTATCAAAGAGTATCCTTGCCGGATTAGAATTAACCATGAAAGTACCAGAGACAACTTCGTTAGATTGCTTGGCTTCCTCATTGGTCATCAAATAATTGCGACCCCTAGCCGTACCCGCCGCCTTCTCTAGCCGCTTAACATTATCATTGCGCAATTCGGGACACTCCGGCCTCTTGTGCCCCTCTTTGTTACAATTAAAACAAACGATTTTGTTGGAAGATGAGTTCGTGTAATCACGGGCCAAGTGCCCTTGTCGACCACAATTGTAGCACGTGGGCCCAAAACTCTTAGAAGCCCCTTTTTCACACTACCGACTCTCTCGGTCACACTCTTGCTCTTCATGTTCGAGTGGCTAGTAGCTTTAAATTTTCGTTTGCCAAAGGTGAAGTCACTCTTTCTTGGAGCAAGCGACTCAAAACCCTTAGCGAT